>NC_056749.1:492245043-492511494 GCF_019279795.1 Protopterus annectens | reverse complement strand
GAAAAAGGTGTGATGGTGCTCTAGAAGAAGTATAACACCACTGGTGGGATCCACTTGCTGGTCCATTTTCAACTTACAATACCTTCTCCAACACATCATGATAGCAGATATAAAAAAAATGTAATAACAACCACAGGGGAACTGCAGATTTGTATTTAGACATGGAATACTAGACATTTCATTTACATACATCAGGACAGAGATTGAAACTGTGACAGAAAGAATAAAGAAATTGTGGACTTTAAGAGCAGACATGCTTAGGTAACTGGAATATGAAAGTATCATGCACAAGCACAGAATGCATATTGCACCAGTATACAACTTCGCACAGCTCCTCGTGGTGTCCTACAGAGTGATACAGGCAATAGAGAGATCCAAGAGACTTTTCCAGATTTAAGTATTTTTTTTCTCTTTTTTTGCTCCGACTGCCTTTTCCCACCTAAAAAGTGAATTTCTAACTGATCTGTGCTTTAAAAAGTTTAAATTGCATTTGCCTTCTGCTTTTTACAGTTTTTGCACTTGTTTTATATCAATTTAAGTCGTTTTTGTATTGTATAACTGTTGTAGGCTACACACTAAAGTGCGCTAGCCTGTTTATAGCATTTACAGTGTTTTCTGTTTTTCTGCCATTTCATGAAAACAAACAAACAAAAAAAAAATTCTCTTTCCCGCCTTTGCTGAACTAGATTAGTCCAGATTTTAAGTTTTGCTGAATTCCGGACTGTGGTATAGTTTCCTGTGTTGCCCATATCCTTACTTGGATAGGAGGAAGCTTCTCTGTTCACCAGTGAGAGTGGGGAGCTTTGAGCAGCCTATCTGTCCCCGGAGGAGTGGTCTCAGCCCAGAAACTAGTAGCTTACTGGCTGCTCTGGGTCAATTCCTATCTCTTTCAGTTTCCCTGCTTTAGAACCCGCATTTGTGCAGTTTTGCACGATTTTGCGCATAGTGCAGCATCGGGCAGCGCCTCTGAAACGGGTTTAAACTTTCCCGGGTCCACTAAGTCTGCTCTACACTTTTTCCATTAGAACTGTTCTAAATCTCAAAGTAAGCACTCTATTTTCATTCTAAAGCCCTGCAGTTGCTCGTATAAGTAATCTTATAAGTAAGCACTAATAAACTAAAGCACTACACCCTCATATACTCCCTTTAAGTACTTGGCTCCCTATTGGTCCTTTTTGATCTGTCAAAAAGTAGTTCCTTATACTATTTCTGGCATGTCCAAAAATCAGTTTCGGGTTTACTCTCCAGTCTAGCTGGTGAATCTGGGAATCTGGAGGCAATGTTACAACTGCCTTATGTACACAGACCATCCTCTCCTCCTCCCAACAAGCTCAAATATATGTGAGAGATGCAACTATATAGCCAAACTGGAGGCTGAGCTCTCTCAACCCAATACTGGCGCAGTCAGTCAGGAGGAGAAGGTAACCACACATACCACAAATCCAGTCTCACATAGACCTATTGCAACAGAAAACCAAACACAAACGCACAAAAACATACTCGAAGGCTCTAAATAAAAATCTGCCCAAGAAGCAGAGACCTCCAAAGCAGATATCCAAGCAACCGCTACCCCACAACAATACCCACGTATCACATAGCTCACAAAGTCAGCGTGCCACACAGTCACAGCCCTTAAGGCTAAACAACACACCTAATACACTTGTAATAGGTGACTATTGTCAGACACACTGACGTCCCACTCACCAGGCTGAACAAGGAGAAGGTCACTGTAAGCTGCCTGTCGGGTGCCAGGATCTGCCACATAACACAAGCCCTCAGGTCACTCCAAAGCAAGTACAAATATGACTCCGTCATTGTCCAAGCTGGTGTGAATGACCTGAGACGTACCTCCCTGGACTACATGAAAAAAGAGACAGAGGAGATCTCTGATCATGTAGCCCAGGCAGGTATCACCCTGACCTTGAGTAGCATCTTACCCTCACCAAGAATGATGCCACAGTATAAAGACAAAATGATCAGTTTTAACAATTGGCTAAATTATTGGTGTCATTCAAAGGGGATCCAGTGTCCGTCAGCCTGGGATGACATGCTCGACAAGCCACGTTGCTTTGCTAGGGATGGCTTGCACTTGTCACCCCTGGGCTTTCGAATACTGGTCAAGGCTCTTGCCAGCCCCATAGTGCCTTTTTTTGGCAAGGCTCAAAAGACAAACCCACCTCCATAGACAACACAAAGAAAAAGAAACTAAGGGTAATGCTCAAGATGCACGCACTCGAGGCTCTCCTCAGTATGGAGAACATAGATATCTGTGCAGTAAAAGAAACCTGGTTCAAGGCTCCCGAGAGCACCCCAGCACTACCAGGTTATACCTCATACCATGCTTTTTGGCCCCAAAACTCGGATCGAACCACAAAAGGAGGGGGAGTATCCATATTTATCAAATATACCCACACCTCCAGGTTAGTGGCACTGCATGAAGCATCGGAGAACATCCATGTGCAACTAACAGTGGGCAAAACTGCCTTTCAGTTTGTAGCCTGCTACAGACCACCCTCCCAAACTCAGGAACCCCACTCGGCTTTCCTGAGAACACTGGAGAATATGACGGTCTCTCCAAACACCATTATATTGGGTGACTTCAACTACCCAAACAAACTGGGAGCACTATTCAAGCCCCAACACCCTCGCCCAACGGTTCCTAGAATTTATAAACTCAAATGCTATGGAACAACTGGTCACCACTCCCACAAGAGGGGAAAACATATTGGACCTGATCATCACCAACATGGGGACTCGATGTTCCATACCAGAGGTATACCCCTCATTGGTAAGATCTGACCATAAATTAATCTCACTGGACATCCATATCCCATCCCCACCCCCAGCCAAGGAAACCACGGTGAAGAACTTCTCAAAAGCAAACTTCACACTTCTCAAAACCGAGGTGGAATCCTTCAAAGCCCCCGGGCCAGTGGAAAATATGGCCCAAACTGCAGAATCCTTTACAAACGCTTTCTATGGACACCTACAGGAAAGCATGGATCGTGCTATCCCAAATAAAACCAAGACTCATTCCTCCAAAGGCAGGAGACCTGTCTGGTGGACCCTAGCCATAAATAAGCTATACAACAAGAAGGAGGAGGAAGCTACTACATGATGGAGCAAAATCCCAAAAAGGGAAGGCATCTCTGATCAGTACTAGCAAGAAACTACAAATCCCTCATAAAATCATCTAAGGCCAGCTTCGAAAGAAAAATTGCACAAGATGCTAAAGATAAATCACAAGGCCTTCTTTAGTTATTTCAGAAACCTGGGTGGCAACTCCCAGATATGCTCCGAGTTAGTTCAAAATGACAAAAAAATACACTGAACTCACAGACATTGTCAACATCCTGGCAGACAGGTTCAGTGCAAACTCCCCCCCCCACCCCAAAAGAGCAAATGTCTATCCCAACAGAGTGTAGCCTCCCTGACATCACAGATGCACAGGTGAGACCTGCCCTCTCCAAAGCAAAAAACAGCATCAATAGGACTGGACGGTGTCCCGGGCTGCATCTTACACGAACTCCAAGAAGAACTGAACCCTCACATAAAGTCACTGTTCAATCTCAGCCTTACTACAGGATATGTACCCAAGGAATGGCGTACAGCAACAGTGGTACCGCTCCATAAAGGTGGTGCCACAACGGACCCTGGAAACTATCGCCCTATAAGCCTGACTAGCCTGGTCTGCAAAGCTATGGAGCGTATCACCATGAAACTCAAAGACATTGGGAACCTCCTAACACTGGATCCTACCCAATTCGGCTTTGTTAAGGGCAGATTTTGCCTCGTGAACCTGGTCGACTTCTTTGAAACAGTCACCAAGGCCATAGATGAAGGGAAGGTAGTCCACACAGCCTACCTGGACCTCGCAAAAGCCTTCGACACAATATCCCACTCTGGCATCATAAATAAGCTCACCAGTTTAAATATCAACCCCTATATGTCACAAGATGGGTTGCAAACTGGCTCAGGGATAGAACCCACATGGTCAGAATTGCAGGTGCCATGTCAGACTCTAAACCAGTTACAAGTTGCGTCCCATAAGGCTAAGTCCTGGGACCTCTCTTGTTCGGTATATATTTCTCTGAGGTACAGGCTAACATGGGAGGACTACGGCTGACAAAGTTCGCAGATGACTGCAAACTGGGTGCCATAATTGACTGACCGACTGACACAAGCATCCTCCAAAAGGGTCTCATAGAGACAGATAACTGGTGCCAGAGCCATGGCCTAAAGCTAAATGCCAAAAAGTGCATAGTCATCCCCTTTGGGAAAAACAAAGTGCCCACAAATTACCACATAGGTGGTAATCCATTAAGTACGGAAGTAATTAGGGATTTGGGGACCCAAGTAGATGGCAATCTCTCCTTTGACAATCACGTTGCCAAAGTAGTTAGAAAGACCTTCTATATAGCCCACCTTATCAAGAAAGGGTTCACATCTAGATCAAGAGAGGTCATTGTGCCCCTCTACTCATCAGGCCCATAATTGAATACAATGCCCCATTTGGGATGTACCTTACCAGACACCTGCAGCAACTGGAAAGACCCCAAAAGTACCTCACCAAGAGGATCAAGGGACTCAAACAGATGCCCTACGCAGTTAGGCTAAAGAAACTCCAGCTCCACTCAGTTGCTTACCGCCTACTCAGAGGCGATCTGTGCTTGACGTATAAAGCCATGTCCAAAAAAGAATTAATGCACATGCTCCACCTCAGGAAATCCAAATCCCTTAGAGCTACACGCTCCAGGGACTTAAAATAGGACATGCTGAAGGGAAAGATTCATATCCCAGAAGCTCCCCTCACTCTGGAATAAAATCCCAATTCATGTTAGGCAGAGTCCCATCAATGACCCTCTCCCATCCACTCGTCAAGATTTTTCTTGGAGATCGTAGGTTTACCCCTGGGATCTCTTCTGTGTCCCTACTAGACAGAGGCACAGTAAACTAACCTGAAAAGGGCCATCTTCTGTGACGTACTATACAGAGGCACAGTCAACTAATCTAAAAGGGTGGCAAAAGCCAAACACACTCTGGCTAGGCTTATAAATGCCCTAGGGCAGATAGCCTAGTCTCGACCTATGAACCTATATGTACAGTGGAAGGAAAAACTATTTGTCCCCTTCCTGATTTCCTATTTCTTTGCATGTTTGTCACACTTAAATGTTTCAGATCAAACAAATTTAATTAGACAAAGATAATCCAAGTAAACACAAAATGCAGTTTTTAAATGATGATTTTATTTAAGGAAAAAAAACTATCCAAACCTACATGGCCCTATGTTAAAAAGTAATTGCCCCCTTGTTAAACCATGAAGTACAGTACAGTTGTGTACCTACCATAAATGTAGATGTTAGAGTGTATTCACTGTTGCAGTCATTACACTTGGGTTATCCTGTTGGCAGGCTACCCGCAGTCAGCCGGAATTCCAAAGTCCTGGTCCGGCGTCGGTTGCTGTCGTCTCTTCCCTGGCGTCAGTGCGCCAGGGGTATAGAAGATGCAGCTGACGCCATTTTCTTCAGTTTTTCTTGCCCCAGATGTCAGTTGCCCCCAAAGGGGTAGGCTAAAAACATTGCTTATAAAAAGTATGCACTAAAATAAACATTACCTTCATCTACAAGCAAATACACCACATAGGTTGTATAGAACAGAGAAGTACAGAAGTCCCAGCAAAGAAAGGGGGATGGTGGGTGGGTAACCTGGACTGCAACAGTGAATACACTCGAACATTAACATTTACGGTAGGTACACAACTGTACTATGTTCATCGTGTTTCACTGCTGCAGTCATTACACTTGGGTTGAATCCCAAAGCTGAGGTTGGGTGGCTGGGTCTAAACAGAATTAGGAGTGGCTAT
The DNA here is from genome assembly GCF_019279795.1 of Protopterus annectens. NCBI lineage: Eukaryota > Metazoa > Chordata > Ceratodontiformes > Protopteridae > Protopterus > Protopterus annectens. Next base: position 492,505,631 of record NC_056749.1, on the reverse strand, counting down.
GAGGCCCTGCAGAACTGCAGTGGCAAAGCCTGCTCTGGATTTAGAGTAAAGAAGTAAGTGGTAGTGCTTTGTAAAAGTATGCACTGAAGTCCAAGTAGCAGCCTTCAAATTATCTTTGGTTGGTACTCCTCTGAGGAAGGCTGCTGAGGTGGCTGCTGCCCTGGTCGAATGTGGTCTAATGCCCTTAGGCACTGATTTGCTATGTTGTGCACAGCAGAAACGAATGCTGTGTACTATCCATTTTGAAATAGTCTGCTTTGAGATAGCCTTTCCTTGTGATCCTGCAACATATGCCACTAAAAGTTGCTCAGTCTTTCTGAAAGCTTTAGTTTTGTCCAAGTAGAAGCGTAGCTCTCTGTGTATTGTCCAAAGAATGCAGAATTCTCTCCCCTTTATTCTGGGGATTTGGATAAAATGTAGGCAAATGAATGGGTTGATTGAGAGCCACACTGGACACTACCTTTGGCATACACGTTGGGTTTGTCCTTAGAGAAACCCTGTCCGGATGAAAAATGATAAAAGGTTCCACAGCCATTAAAGCCTGTAACTCCGAGACTCTTTTTGCTGAAGTTATTGCTAGGAGCAGAGCTGTTTTCCATAAGAATTTTATCTCGGCTGTATTGGCTGGCTCAAAAGGAGGCAGTGTGAGCTTTTCCAAGACAAAGTTGAGGTCCTATGCAGGTATTGGTGCTCTTCTTGGTGGTCTTATGTTTTTGGCCCCTCTGAGGTACTGCCTTAGTAATGGATGTGAAAAAATAGGTGGGTCCGTATTGTAATGAGCTGAAATGGCAGAGGCATGGATATTAATCGATGAAAGGATAGGACTTTGTCCAACATCTCAGTTAGGTATTGTAAAATTTGAGGAATATTTGGTACAAGCATGTCAATTCCTTCTGCCTGGTTCCAAGCACAGAATCTCTTCCATTTTTCTGCGTATGATTTTCTGGTGCTGGGTCTCCTGGCCTCCAGAATAACATCCATAACTGCTTTGGAGAGAGGTGTGTCCTGAATGGTTACATTATCTGCCATGCAGCCAGATTTAGGGTTCTGAGTTGGCTGTGTAGTATCTGATTGCTTTGTTGGGTCAGTAAATAAGGAATTTGAGGTAATGTCCAGGCTGGGCCATGAGACAAGCTCTTTAGGATTGGGTACCAGTGCTGGCGTGGCCAGTCTGGGGCAAGCAGGATCATTTTTGGCTTCTCTTGTCTGACCTTGAGGAGTACCTTGGGCAGGAGAGGCAGTGGAGGAAAGGCATATAATGTAAGGTTTTTCCAGCTGAATGATAAAGGGGAGGCAAATAGATCTATGTCTGGGCTTCCCCATTTCCTTGCTATTATGCTGAAGATTTATGGATCTAGTTTCCACTCATGAGAATCCATGAGGTTTCTGCTTAGTTCGTCTGCCAGAGTATTTGTCTTTCGTGGCAGGAACTGTGCTTGCAGGTGTACTTGATAAGTCAATGCTGTGTTCCACAAAATCATGGCTTGTCTGCAGAGGGTGTAGGAATGGGTGGCTCCCTGCTTATGTACCACATGACTGTAGTATTGTCCGTCTTTATCAGCAGTTGTCCTGGATGAAGTAGATCCTTGAAAGCTGTCAGGGCATTCTGGACAGCCAGCATTTCTTTTAGATTGATAGGAAGATGCATTTGACTTGAGGGCCATGTGCCCTGAATACATTTTCCTGCCATGTGGGCCCCCAGGCATAATCTGATGCATCTGTTATTGTCTGCCTAGCAGTGGGTAAAGTGAAAGGCTGTCCCTTGTGGTGGTGACAGGCCTGTGCCCACCATCGAAACTCCTGTTGCAGGCAGGGAATGAGAGTAATAAGTTTTCCAGGCTGTGGCAATGTTGAGTCCAAACACTTTTTAGATAACATTGAAGTTTCCTCATATGCAGTCTTGCATATGGAATTAACAGAATGCAGGATGCCATGAAGCCCAAAGCCTGCAGAATTTTTCTTGCAGATAACTGGGTTTTTGTTGCCAACATTTCGAAGTAAGAAGTCAGTTCCCTTTGTTTGTCTGGCGTGAGATAGGCTATCTAGGCAGTTGTATTTAAGCTTGCACCCAGGAATATTATATCTTGAGAGGGTACTAGTTTTGATTTACTTTCGTTTACTGTGTACCCCAGGCAAATTAGCAATCTTTTTACAAACGCCAGATGCTTTAGTAGAATGTCCTTGTTCTCTGCTTGAATAAAGCAGTCGTCCAAGTAGGGATATATATGAATTCCTCTTTGTCTGCAAAAAGCAACTACTGGTGCCAGGCATTTTGTGAAGACCCTGGGCGCAGTAGATAAGCCAAAGGGCAGCGGAGAGAATTGGTAGTGCATTGAGCCAGCTATGAATCTGAGGTATCTTCTGCACGATTGTCTGATTGGGATGTGCAGGTATGCCTCTTAAGTCCAAGGTTACAAGCCAAGCCTTCTTGCCAGGCATGGGCAGAAGTTGCTGCAGAGTCAACATTTTGAACTTTGGAACATCAAGAAAAGTGTTTAGAATAGACAGGTCCAGTATTGGTCTCCAGGATTTGTCCTTTCTGGGTACCAGGAAAAGACATGAGTAAAATCCTTGTCCCTGCTCCTGTAGTGGTACTCGCTGAATGGCCCTCATGTGCATGAGGGATGAAACTTGCTGTTGTGCCTCTGCCCATTGATTGTGTGTCAGGTCTGGCATGCCTTTTACAGGGTGTGAAAGTGGAACCTGTAACCCTGAGACACTATATTCAAGACCCGTTTGTCCTGGGTGTTCATGTGCCAGTTTTGTGAAAAAAGTGCTAGCTTTCCCCCTAAGGGAGCGTCCAAAAGATAAGTGCTTGGTACTGGTAGAGGAAAGTCATTGGGACTGTTTCCTATAAGGTTGAGATTTGTCTTCTCTGCTTTTGGAGGTAGAAGCACCCCATTGTTTAGGCCTGTACGAGCCTTGGGGCTGGGATCTCTAGGGCGCCTGTATCTGCCTCTTTGTGGGCTGACACTGGAAAGGACTAATTTTTTTGAAGGCCAGTTCTTGCTAAATCTGGGTGGCTGTACCTGTAAGAAATCCTTAACTATCTGCATATATTTCGCTTTATCCTCTATTTTCTTCAACACCTCTTCAGCCTTAACACCGAACAAAGTATCATGCTGTAATGGAGCATCTAATAATTTTGCTTTAACATGATCAGGCAGATTCTGTTCCTTTAACCAAGCATGCTTCCTAATCACAGAACCCGTTACAGAGGCCCTACAAGAGGCCTCCAAAGAATCAAAACCACATTGCCAAGTATGTTTTTCCACCTGTTCAGCTGCATGCAATAAATCCTGCATTTCCTTGTTTTCAGCACATTCAGTATTCGTCAACATTTTCTGTTTCAACAGTGACATTAAGTATTGCTGATATTTAAGCATATGAAACTGACAATTTAAAGCCCTTACAGCCAAGGTAGCAGAAGTGTAAACTTTTTTCCTCCATCTGTCTAGTGCTCTAGAATCCCTATCAGAGGGAACAGGGTTTTTTGCAGTAGAAGCCTTGACCCCTTTGGGACCCTGAGATATAGTTTCTGGGTCAGCAGCAGGGTTTTTATATAGAAATTTATGAGAGTCTGGGACCCTGTAGTACCTGTCTGGCTTAACGGGTGCAGGGGGTATAGAGTCTGGAGACAGGCCGGACTCTGAAAAAACATCATCTACAATGTCCAGAACAGGAGGCATAGCAAGATAACTGTGCTGAGGAAGTAAAAGAAAATCTCTGAGCCTTTTCTTGGATTCTGAATAATCCTGGCTCTCCCAATGAAAGTGCTCCCTCACAGTACGCAGGGTTTCCCCAAAAGAGTAATCCTCAGGAAGAGAAGCTGAAGGAATAGATTCTCCAGCATCAGAATCCTCATAGGGAGGAAGAGAGTATTCCTGATTAGAGGAGGAATCAGAGGAAATGGAAACCTGATCTGAAGATTCATATTCTGTCTCTTGCCTAGGCCTCATATCAGGAGGGGTATGGGAAAGTACAGTTTTGTACCTACCATAAATGTAGATGTCCAATAGGTATGCATCTGCAGTCATAAAGTACAGTTTTGTACCTACCATAAATGTAGATGTCCAATAGGCATGCATCTGCAGTCCTTACAAATGGGGGTTGTCCTGTCGTCAGGCAGCCCTTCGGTCGGCCGGATTCCAAAGTCTGGGTCTGGCCTCGGCTGGTGTCGCACTTCACCCGACGTCATAGCTGCAGTTCTTCGGGTATAAAGGCATCAGCCGACGCCATTTTCCTCAGTGTTTCTTGCCCCAGATGCAAGGTGCCCTCTAGGAAGGCTAAATTTGGATAAATGCAAATGGTTCCAAATAATAGAGAGCAAACAAAAAATAAGCATGTATGTACATATATACAAACAAATACACCATAATAGATTCCCCCAGCTAGCTACAAGATGGGCAAATACCCTAGGAGTACCACAGAGGGGAAGGAGGGTAATCCTGACTGCAGATGCATGCCTATCGGACATCTACATTTATGGTAGGTACAAAACTGTACTATGTCCTTCAAGGATGCATCTGCAGTCCTTACAAATGGGTAGAATACCATAGCCAAACTGGGGGAGGAGGAGAAATAAGATTATGGTGTAGTTAAGATCCCTTGCAAAACAGCAGTGGCAAAACCTGTTTGGGATCTGGAGTATAAAGGTAAATTATAATGCTTGGCAAATGTATGCACGGAGCTCCAAGTAGCAGCCTCTAAAATGTCTTTGGTAGCCACTCCTCGCAAAAAAGCTGCGGTAGTGGCTGTAGCCCTTGTAGAGTGAGGCCTGATGTTTTCTGGAGTTTTCTTCCCATGGTAGGAGTAACAAAATCTAATGCAATTTCCTATCCACTTAGAGATTGTCTGTTTTGAAATTGCTTTTCCTTCCAGTCCTGTTGCATTTGCTACCAGTAGCTGGTCAGTTTTTCTGTTGCTCTTGGTCCTGTCCAGGTAGTAACGTAATTGTCTATGTACATCCAAGGTATGCAACAGTCTTTCTCCCCTGTTCTGTGGGTTGGGGAAGAATGTAGGTAGGTGGATAGCTTGATTTAAAGATACCCTGGAGACCACCTTTGGTATAAAAGTAGGATTAGTTCTCATGGACACTATCTTGATGGAAGATCAGGAAGGGCTGTACTGCCATTAATGCCTGTAGCTCAGAGACCCTTCTTGCTGAAGTGATTGCAAGCAGGAAAGCAATTTTCCATGATAAGTATTGTAATTCTGCTGTTGCTGCTGGTTCGAAAGGAGGGAGTGTCAACTTTTCTAGCACAAAGTTCAAGTCCCATGCTGGCAATGGTGGCTTCCTAGGTGGTTTTACATTTTTAATGGCTCTCAGAAACTGCCTGAGCAGAGGATGTGAGAAGACTGGAGGGTCCAAGTTGTATTCTGCTGAAATAGCTGATGCATGAATCTTAATGGAAGAATAGGACAGGCCGTTGTGGAACAGCTCTGCCAAGTATTCCAGGATGTTAGCTATGTTTACCAGTGACACATTCTCTTCTTTTGCTGTACTCCAAATGAGATATCTTTTCCATTTTGCTGAATAATTTTTTCTTGTTGAGGGTCTGCGAGCCTCCAAGATAATGTCTTTAACCCTTTGAGATAAATCTGGGTTACTTGGTCTTATGCAATGTTCCAGGCAGCCAGTTGCAGTGTTTTCAGGTTTGGGTGCAGGGTTTTGAAGTTGTTCTGTGTTAACAGCAAGGGAACTAGGGGCAGAGGCCATATTTGTTCCAGAGACATACTCCTCAGTAATGGGTACCAATGTTGCCTTGGCCAGTCTGGAGCTATCAGGATGATCCTTGGACGGTCTTCTTTGATCTTCAGTAGCACCTTGTGCATCAAAGGAAGAGGTGGGAATGCATATGCGGTCAGGTTTTTCCAACTGAAAGATAGGGAGTCCACTTTCCAAGCAAGTGGGTGGTACGTCCTTGTGCAGAATTTTTTCAGTTGGTGATTGTGTGGGGATACAAATAAGTCTATTTCTGGTAGTCCCCATTTCCCTGTAATGGTTTTGAAGATGTCCGGATGCAGCATCCATTCGTGGGCATCCGTGGTAGTTCTGCTTAGGATGTCTGCTAGTATATTTTCTTTTCCTGGCACAAAGATTGCTTGTAACTGAGTGTTGAAGCTCAGTGCCACATTCCAAAGGTCCATTGCCATCTGGCATAGAGGGTATGAATGTGTGCCTCCCTGTTTGTTGATGTACCACATAACTGTGGTGTTGTCCGTCCTTATCAGCAGTTGACCCTGTTGAAGAAATGGTCTGAATGCCTGAATTGCCAGTTTTACTGCCAGCATTTCCTTTTGATTTATGTGTAGGTGCAGCTGGTCTTGAGTCCATAAGCCTTGTATGCACTTGTCCAGCATGTGTGCCCCCCAACCGAGGTCTGAAGCGTCTGTTGTGATGGTCTGGCTTGGTTGAGTGCTGTGGAAGGGCAGTCCTTGTTTGTTTGACAGGCCTGAGCCCACCATTGGAATTCTTGCTTCAGGCATGGAATTATTGGAATTTGGGTTTCTAGGCTGTGCTTGTGCTGAGACCAAAAATTCCTTAGGTACCACTGTAACTTTCTCATATGTAGTCTGGCATGTGGAATCAATATTATGCAGGATGCCATGTAACCGAGAGCTTGCAGGACTTTTCTTGCTGTTAGCTGGTTCTGCTTTGTTAATGCCATGAAGTAGAAAGGGAGTTGTTCCTGTTTTTCTACTGTCAGGAATGCCATTTGTTTTGATGTGTCCAGATCTGCACCCAAGAAGGTTATCCTTTGGGATGGTATCAGCCTTGACTTTTTATATTGACTGTGTATCCCAGGGCTTGTAGTAGATGAATGACCCTTTGCAAATCTTTTGTTAATTTGTTTTGTTGTCCGCTTGTAACAGGCAGTCGTCCAGGTAAGGGTAAATTTGAATTCCCTGAAGCCTGCAATGAGCAATTACTGATGCCAGGCATTTCGTGAATACTCTGGGCAGTAGATAAGCCAAAGGGCAATGCTGAGAATTGATAATGCTCTGATCCTGCAAGAAATCTGAGGTATCTTCTGCAATTTGGTCGTATGGGGACGTGCAGGTATGCCTCCTTGAGATCTAGAGTTACCAGCCAAGACTCCTTGCCCAGCATGGGAAGAAGCTGCTGTAGGGTCAGCATTTTGAATTTTGGAACAATGAGGTATGTGTTTAAAGCGGACAGGTCGAGAATAGGCCTCCATTGGTTTTCTTTTCTTGGTACCAGGAAAAGTCTGGAGTAAAATCCTTGCCCTTGTTCCATAGATGGTACCCTTTCTGCAGCTCTCATCCTTAGTAAGTGAGTTATTTGTTCTAGAGCTTCTGTCTTCTGATTTGGAGGCAGGTTTGGCATTCCTCTCTTCCTTGGTAGAGTATGGAAGTGAAACCTGTAACCTTGGTCTATTGTCTGTAAAATCCATTTGTCTCCTGTGATGTAATGCCAGTTTACTGAAAATAAGGCTAGCTTCCCGCCTAAGGGTGCCTCTAGTTGTTCCCTGGTAGGCGGTGCCAGAGCCAAGTCACTGTGATTGTCCTGTGGAAGTGGTGGTGGTGGCTGGATCTGTGGCTGTACCGCTGGTTGTTAGCCTGCCACTGACGCCCCTGTAGGCACCTCTGGATTGACCCCTGCCTCTTGAGCCGCCTATTCCTGCCTCTCGAGCTCTGGAGGTGTCTGGAAAGGACCAATTCTTGGAAGGCCAGTTCCTGCTAAACCTTGGAGGCTGGACCTGCAAGAAATCCTTGACTGTCTGGACAGATTTTGCTTTCTCTTCCACCTTCTTCAGCACCTGCTGTGCAGGGAGCCAAACAAATTGAGCTTATCCATGGGAGCATCTAGGAGCTTTGATTTAACATGGTCTGGTAAGGACTGTTCTTTTAACCATGCATGTCTTCTGATCACTGTGCCAGTCATGGCTGATCTAAAGGAAGCCTCCAGTGCATCATAGCCGCATTTTAAGGAATGATTACTGACCTGCTGAATGTTATGTACCATTTCCTGTACAGATTTTTTGTCTAATGGTTCATCCGAGGACAGTTTTTTAGTTAACTGGTCTAACATAAATTCCTGATACTGAATCATGTGGAATTGACGGTTCAAGGCCCTAGCTGAAAGAGTAGCAGAAGTGTAAACTTTTTTACCCAATCTCTAAGGCCCTAGATTCCCTTTCAGAGGGGAGGGGGTTTTTGGTAGAGGTAGCAGCTACAGCCTTGGGTCCCTGGGAGATAGTTTCGGGATCTGCAAAAGGGACCTTATACAAATGATAATGTGTGTCCGGAACCCTGTAGTACCTATCGGGCTTAGCAGGGGCCGGAGGAAGAGAATCAGGAGCAGTACAAGCATCATTAAAAGCATCATCCACAACAGTAAGTACTGGAGGAATGGCTAAAGGCCTATGCTGTGGCAAATGCAAAAAGGTTCTAAGCCTTTTCCTAGAGTCTGAAAAATCCTGACCCTGCCATTGAAATTGTTCCCTCATAGCATGCAAGGTTTCCCCAAAAGAAAATTCCTCAGGCGGAGAGGCAGAAGGAATGGACTCTTCTACATCAGAGTCCTCATAAGGAGAAAAAGGGACCTCTGGAGGGTTTGAATTATCTGATTCATCAGAGGAGCCATCTGAAGAAACTGGCTCAGGGGGCTCTACTCTAGTCCTCTTCTCTGGAGGTGGGTGAGAGGCCCTGTCTGGATGTGGTTGGGATCCCCGGATCAAAGAAATGAGATCCTCCGCTAGACTAAGCATTTGTGAACTAGAACTGGGCCTGTGAGAGGGGGTCTTAGCAGGCACAGTTTTGGTAGTTTTTGCTGCTTTAGCCCTGGCAAAGGCCTTAATCGACATGGATGCAGGAGGCCTAGCAGCTCCACGTGCAGGGGTAGAAATATCCAAAGGGATATAATCTGATAAATCCTGTGAACCTGCAGGAGCAGGTGGGATTTCAGTAGCAGATTCAGCCAAGCTGGATGAGGCCTCGGTAAGTGGCAAGCTGGCGAAGGAAGAACCGTGGACTCGGTTTCAGCGAAACAGAGACACTCGAGGTTATTAACCGCTGTTTCGCGAAACCGGACCGCGAGTGTCCGTCCTTTTCCTTGCTTTTAGAAATTTTGCGTAGTTGGAGTATCCGACGGCATAATGTAAGCAAAAGCGGAGCGAAAAACTCTTCAGCAATTCAGACCGACGCCTAAGCGTGCCGGTTGAAAGAAGCACAGGCTAGACAAGCTGCTACGCCGTGGTCTGGGCCTAAGCAAGGTAAGCAGTAAGAGTGGAAATCTTTATGAGGTATTTGTTTCCCATAATTTAAACAGTTATTCACTTTTTCTGACATCGGCTGAGGCAAGAAAGAGTCCCCAACGGGGTACTTAGCTTTTTAGAAGTCTTCGGTACTTGTAGTAGTAATCTCTGGTTCTGACCGACTGGCACTTGCGAACAGCTTCTGCTTGCGCCACGCAAGAAGACTGAGGAAAATGGCCGGCTGATGCCTTTATACCGAAGAACTGCAGCTATGACGTCGGGTGAAGTGCGACACCAGCCGAGGCCAGACCCAGACTTTGGAATCCGGCCGACCGAAGGGCTGCCTGACGACAGGACAACCCCCATTTGTAAGGACTGCAGATGCATCCTTGAAGGACATCATATGGGTTGTCCTGCCTCAGGCAGCCCTTCGGTCAGCCGGATTCCAAAGTCTGGGTCTGGCCTCGGCTGATGTCGCACTTTCCCCGACGTCATAGCTTCTGGGGTATAAAGGCATCAGCCGACGCCATTTTCCTCAGTGTTTCTTACCCCAGATGCCAGGTGCCCTCTAGGAAGGCTAAATTTGGATAAATGTTGAATGTTCCAAACAGTAGCAAAAAATATATACATATATACAAACAAACAAATACACCATAACAGATTCCCCCAGCTAGCTGAAAGAGGGGTAAGCACCCTAGGAATACCACAGAGGGGAAGGAGGGTGGGTAATCCTGACTGCAGATGCATACCTATCGGACATCTACATTTATGGTAGGTACAAAACTGTACTATGTCCTTCAAGGATGCATCTGCAGTCATAACATATGGGTAGAATACCATAGCCAAACTGGGGGAGGAGGTACTAAGATAAGGATGGTGTAGTTAAGATCCCCTGTAAAACAGTTGCAAAGCCTGCTCGGGATCTGGAGTATAAAGGCAGACTATAATGCTTGGCAAATGTATGCACGGAGCTCCAAGTAGCAGCTTCTAAAATGTCCTTGGTAGCCACCCCTCGTAGGAAAGCTGTAGTGGTAGCTGTGGCCCTTGTGGAATGAGGCCTGATATGTTCAGGAGCTGTCTTTCAATGAAAAGAGTAGCAAAAGCGAATGCAATTTCCTATCCATTTTGAAATTGTCTGTTTGGAAATTGCTTTTCCTTGCACCCCAGTTGCATAGGCTACAAAAAGTTGGTCAGTTTTTCTGCTGGTTTTAGTTCTGTCCACATAGTAGCGTAGTTGTCTGTGTATATCCAAGGTGTGCAAGAGTTTCTCCTTTGTTCTGTGGGTTAGGGAAGAACGTAGGCAAATGAATGGCTTGGTTCAAGGATACCCTGGATACCACCTTTGGCATGAAAGTTGGATTGGTTCTCAAAGACACTCTATCCTGGTGAAAAATAAGGAAAGGCTGCACTGCCATTAATGCCTGTAGCTCGGATACTCTTCTTGCTGAAGTGATTGCCAGAAGGAAAGCAGTTTTCCAAGATAAAAACTGTAAATCTGCTGATGCTGCTGGTTCAAAAGGAGGTAGTGTTAATTTTTCCAGCACAAAATTGAGATCCCATGCAGGTAGAGGGGGTCTCCTTGGAGGTTTAACATTTTTGATCCCTCTCAGAAATTGTCTGAGTAGAGGGTGAGAGAAGATAGGAGGATCCATATTGTATTCTGCTGAAATTGCCGAAGCATGAATCTTAATGGAAGAGTAAGACAGGCCATTGTGGAACAATTCTGCTAAGTATTCTAGGATGTGTGCGCTAGGTTTGCCACTGTAACATCTGTGCCCTTTGATGTGCTCCAAATGAGGAATCTCTTCCATTTAGCTGAGTATGTCTTCCTTGTGGAGGGTCTGCGAGCCTCCAGGATAATGTCCTTGACCCTCTGAGATAAGACAGTTTGGTTTGGTTTTAAGCAATTTTCCAGGCAGTTAGTTGCAGAGTTTTCAAGTTTGGATGCAGAGTCTTAAAATTGTTCTGCGTTAGAAGAAGAGGCCATAGGGGTAGAGGCCATAAGTTCGTCTGAGACATGTTTTTCAGTAGCGGATACCAGTGCTGTCTTGGCCAGTCCGGAGCTATTAGTATCACCTTTGGCTGTTCCTCCCTGATCTTTAGAAGAACCTTGTACATCAATGGGAGAGGTGGGAATGCATACACTATTAGGGCATTCCAGCTGAAAGAGAGAGTCCACCCTCCAGGCTTGTGGGTGGTATGTCCTTGAGCAGAATTTCTTCAGTTGATGGTTGAGAGGGGAGGCGAACAGATCTATCTCGGGTAATCCCCATTTCTTTGTTATGAGTTTGAAGATGTCTGGATGCAGCATCCATTCGTGAGCATCCGTGGTAGTCCTGCTTAAGCTGTCTGCTAGTGAATTTTCTTTTCCTGGTACGAATATGGCCTGCAGCTGGATATTGAGATTCAGACCTAGGTTCCATAGATCCATTGCCATCCGGCATAGAGGGTAGGAATGCATGCCTCCCTGTTTGTGTACCACATGACCGTGGTGTTGTCTGTCCTTATCAGCAGATGTCCTTGCTGGAGGAATGGTTTGAATGCCTCGATTGCATGCTTCACTGCCAGCATCTCCTTTTGGTTTATGTGCAAGTTTAGCTGTCCTTGAGACCATAGGCCTTGGATACATTTGTCCTCCATGTGTGCTCCCCATCCTAGGTCTGAGGCGTCCGTGGTGATGGTCTGCCTTGGTTTTGGTTTCTTGAAAGGCAACCCTCTGTTGGACTGGCAGGCCTGAGCCCACCACAGGAATTCCTTTTGAAGGCATGGAATGATTGGTATCATGGTTTCTAGACTGTGTGTGTTGAGACCATACATTCCTTAGGTACCATTGTAATTTTCTCATATGCAGCCTGGCATGTGGGATCAAGATTATGCAGGATGCCATGAAACCCAGGGCCTGCAGGACTTTCCTTGCAGTAAGCTGAGTTTGTCTTGTCAAAGTCATGAAATAATCTGGAAGTTGTTTTTGTTTTTCTTCTGTGAGAAAAGCCATCTGAGTTATTGTGTCCAGATCTGCACCCAAAAAGGTTATCCTTTGGGATGGCACCAGTCTTGACTTTTGGATGTTGACAGTGTATCCCAAGGCCTGTAGCAGGTGTATGACATAGGCCAAATCCTTTATCAATTTTGTCTTGTTGTCCGCTTGCATTAGGCAGTCGTCCAGGTATGGGTAGATTTGAATTCCCTGAAGTCTGCAATGTGCAATTACTGATGCCAGGCATTTAGTGAATACTCTGGGCGCAGTAGATAAGCCAAAGGGCAATGCTGAGAATTGATAATGCTCTGATCCTGCAAGAAATCTGAGGTGTCTTCTGCAATCTGGTCGGATAGGGACGTGCAGGTATGCCTCCTTGAGATCTAGAGTCACCAGCCAAGACTCCTTGCCCAACATGGGAAGAAGTTGCTGTAGGGTCAGCATTTTGAATTTTGGTACAATGAGATATGTGTTCAGTGCAGACAAGTCGAGAATAGGCCTCCATTGGTTTTCTTTTCTTGGTACAAGGAAAAGTCTGGAGTAAAATCCTTGGCCTTGTTCCATAGATGGTACTCTTTCTATCGCTTTCATCTGAAGTAATTTTTTGATTTGTCTTAAAGCTTCTGGCTTCTGATTTGGTGGTAGGTTTGGCATTCCGCTCCTTTTTGGTAAAGTGTGGAAGTGAAACCTGTATCCTTTGTCTATTGTTTGCAATGTCCATATGCCTTTTGTAATGTAATGCCAATTCTTTGAGAATAAAGCCAGCTTTCCGCCCAAGGGAGCTTCCAGTTGTTCCCTGGTAGGCGGAATCAGAGTCAAGTCATTGTGTCTGCCTGTGCTAGTGGTTGTAGTTGCAGCTGTGGCAGTACTCCTCTGGTTGGCAGGCTGCCACTGACGGCCCCTATAGGCACCCTTTGATTGACCTCTACCTCCAGGGCGTCTATTCCTGCCTCTCTAAGCTCTGGAGGTGTCTGGAAAGGACCAATTCTTGGAAGGCCAGTTTCTGCTGAACCTCGGAGGTTGGACCTGTAGAAATTCCTTTGCTGTCTGCACAGATTTTGCTTTTTCTTCCACCTTCTTTAGAATCTCATGTGCAGGGGAGCCAAATAAACTTTGTTTCTCCATTGGAGCATCTAGGAGCTTAGCCTTGACATGGTCTGGCAGGGATTGCTCTTTTAGCCAGGCATGCCTACGAATTACTGCCCCAGTCATAGCTGATCTAAATGAAGCCTCCAGTGCATCATAGCCACATTTTAAGAAATGATTACTGACCTGCTGAGAGTTGTATACCAAAGCCTGAAGGGATTTACGGTCTAAAGGTTCAGGAGAAGAAAGCTTCTTATTCAGCTGATCTAACAAATATTCTTGGTACTGTATTCATATGGAATTGACAGTTTAAAGCCCTGGCAGAAAGAGTAGCAGATGTATAAGCCTTTTTACCCCATCTCTCTAATGCTCTAGACTCTCTTTCAGAGGGTAGGGGATTTTTGGCAGTGGCAGCTGCAACACCTTTTGGGCCCTGTGAAATAGTTTCTGGATCTGCAGCATGGGCTTTGTACAGGTGGAAGTGAGAATCCAGGACCCTGTAATATCTGTCAGGTTTGGCAGGGGCCGGGGGAAGAGAATCAGGTGCAGAACTAACAACATTATACACATCATCAATTACAGTTAGCACTGGTGGTATGGCTAAGGGCCTATGCTGGGGCAAATGTAAAGAAGTCCTTAGCCTTTTTCTAGAATCTGAAAAATCCTGACCCTGCCATTGAAAGTGTTCCCTCATAGAGTGCAAGGTCTCCCCAAAGGAAAATTCTTCAGGAGGGGAGGCAGAAGGGATAGAATCTTCAACATCTGAATCCTTGTAAGGAGAATAGGCCCCTTCCTGATGGTCTGACAAATCAGATCCATCCGTGGAGTAATCAGAGGAGACAGGTTCAGAGGGTTCAGTCCTAGGCCTTTTGTCTGGTGGAGGTTGGGAGGCCCTGTCTGGGTGAGGTTGGGAACCCCTAATCAAGGATATAAGGTCCTCAGCAAGACTGAGAATCTGAGAACTTGAGGAAGGCCTCTGAGAAGTAGATCTGGCAGGTAAAGCTCTTGAAAGTTTGGCAGCTTTAGCCCTGGAGAAGGCCTTAATAGACATAGAAGCTGGGGGCCTAGCTGCCCCACGTGCAGGTGTAGAAATGTCCAATGGAATGGTGTCGGACAAATCTTGAGCGCTAGCTTCGGTAGGGATTTCTGAAGCCGACTCAGCCGGGGCCTCTCTGGCCTCGGTTGTCGGAGGTAAGGTTTCTGTCGTAGGAAGAACCGAGGGTTCGGTTTCAGCCGAAACAGAGACACTCGCGGTAGGCCTAGCCATGGTTTCAGCCGAAACCGCGGGCAGCGAGTGTCGGTCCTTTTCCCTGCGTTTTTTGGCCAAATGCGTAGTCGGAGTCTCCGACGGCATTTGATATGCAAAAGCGGGTCCGAAAAATTCTTCTGCAAACTCCGACCGACGTCTAAGAGTCCGTTGGTTGGAGGCGGCACAGGCTAAACAAGCTGATACGTCATGGTCTGGGACTAAGCAGGGAAGGCAGTAAGAATGGAAATCCTTATGAGGTATTTGTTTCCCACAAGTTAAACAATTATTTACTTTGTCTGACATCAGCTGAGGCAAGAAAGAGTCCCCAACGGGGTACTTAGCTTTTTTCTAAGTATTCGGTAGCTGAAATCTCTGGATCTGACCGACCGGCACTTGCAAACAGCTTCTGCTTCGGGCACCGCGCGGCAAGAAAGACTGAGGAAAATGGCGTTGGCTGATGCCTTTATACCCCAGAAGCTATGACATCAGGGAAAGTGCGACATCAGCCGAGGCCAGACCCAGACTTTGGAATCCGGCCGACCGAAGGGCTGCCTGAGGCAGGACAACCCATATGTTATGACTGCAGATGCATGCTTGAAGGACATCCCCTGATCAGAGTAATAAGGTCTTCGGCCATTTTGAGCATCTGTTTTTTTAGGCATGGAAGTCTGTCCTGGAGAATGCTGTACTTGTTTCTTTGTCTTTAGAGCTGCTTTAGTCTTTGAAGCTGAAGATGGCTTTACATATAACTGTGTCGGTCTGAAAACACCCTCAGAAGCCGATGCTTGCACAGCGGCCCCTGACCCATCTGAGGGAATAGTTTCCGATGATCCAATACCTTGAGTTTCCAGAGGCCCAGTCGTCTCCACGTGGGAGTCGTAAGCAGCCTGTGGCTCTGAGGTAGCAGGTGTCAGGGTCTGCGAAAGCGCCTCACTGAGAGCCGGCGAACCGACGACTAACATAGAGGAAGCCTCATCGTCTGATTTGGACCTTGGATGCCTGTCCTTGTCTTTATCCTTGCGTTTTTTATAGACTCCGGCCGTCGGCTGTTCCTCCGGCATTGTATAGTTAAATCTGCGGCCAAAGTAATTAAAGGCAAAATCATACAGACGCTTAATAGTCCATTGGTTAATTCTAGCACAAAACCGACAACAAGCAACGTCGTGGTCAGGGCCTAGGCAAGGAATACAGTAAGAGTGAAAATCCTTATGAGGTATTTGCTTCCCACAAGAAATACAATTGTTAACTTTTTCTGACATCGGTCTGCAGCAAGAAAAAAAGTTCCCCCAACGGGATACTTAGCTTTAATGAAGACTTCGGATCTGAAATTCGAAAATCTCAGGAGTAGTCCGACCGGCACTTGCAAACTGCTTTTGCTTTGGGCACCGCGCAAGAAAGACTGATGAAAATGGCGTCGGCTGAATCTTATATACCCCTGCCGCACTGACGTCAGGGAAGAGGCGACAGCAACCGACGCTGGACCAGGACTTTGGAATTCAGGCCGACTGCGGGTAGCCTGCCAGCAGGATAACCCAAGTGTAATGACTGGAACAGTGAAACAAGATGAACATCTGTGGTTAATCACATTTTTGGGAAAGCAGAGTTCAATTTCACTAGCCACACCCAGGCCTGATTACTGCCAGACCTTTTGAATCAAGAGATCACTTAAATAGAACCTGTCAGATACAGTGAAGTAGGCCAAAAGATCCCAAAAAGGAAGACATCATGAGATATAAAGAAATTCCGGAACAGATGAGAAACAAAGTAATTGATATCCATCAGTCTGGAAAAGGTTACAAAGCCATTTCAAAACCTTTGGTTCTCCAGCGAACCATGGTCACGGGCATTATCCACAAATGGAGAAAACATGGAACAGCGGTGAACCTCCCCAGGAGTGGCTGGCCTACAAAAATTACCCCAAGAACGCAGCAACGACTCATCCAAGGGGTCACAAAAGAACCCAGAACATATAAAGAACTGCAGGCATCACTTGCCTCAGTTAAGGTCAGTGTTCAAGACTCAACCATAAGAGAGACACTGGGCAAAAATGGTATGCATAGCAGAGTTCCAAGGCAAAAACCACTGCTGACCAAAAAGAACAAAGGCTCGTCTCACTTTTGCCAAAAAACATCTTGATGACCCCAAAGACTTTTGGGAAAATATTCTGTGGACTGACTAAACAAAAGCTGAAATTTTTGAGAGGTGTGCGTCCCATTACATCTGGCGTAAAAGTAACACAGCATTTCAGAAAAAGAACATCATGCCAACAGTCAAACATGGTGGTGGTAGTGTGATGGTCTGGGGCTGCTTTGCTGCTTCTGGTCCTGGACGACTTGCTGTGATTGATGGAACCATAAATTCTGCTTTCTACCAAAAAATCCTGAAGGAGAATGTCCGGCATCAGTTCGTGACCTCAAGCTGAAGCACACTTGGGTTCTGCAGCAGGACAATGATCCAAAACACACCAGCAAGTCCACGTCTGAATGGCTTAAAAAAATAAAATGAAGGTTTTAGAGTAGCCTAGTCAAAGTCCGGACTTGAATCCAATTGAGATGATGTCGAATTACCTTAAAACAGCGGTTCATGCTCGGAAACCCTCCAATATGGCTGAATTAAAACAATTCTGCAAAGAAGAGTGGGCCAAAATTCCACAACAACGATGTGAGAGACTCATTGCCAGTTACCGCAAACGCTTGATTGCAGTTGTTGCTGCTAAGAGTGGCACAACCAGTTTTTGGGTTTAGGGGGCAATTACATTTTCACACGGGGCCATGAAGGTTTGGATAGTTTTTTTTTTCCTTAATAAAGAAAATCATCACTTAAAAACTGCATTTTGTGTTTACTTGGATTATCTGTGTCTAATATTTACATATGTTTGATAATCTGAAACATTTAAGTGCGACAAACATGCAAAAAAAAAAAAAAAAAGAAATCAGGAAGGGGTAAATACTTTTTCATTGCAATGTAAATCATAAAAACTCCTTTGAGAAAAAAGTTGGCTTTTGACTAAGAGCATGAACCCAGTCACCACAAAGGTACGCAAACACACTTACCCTTTTTCCTGTTCCTCTTCCTACAGGTGGATGACATTCTGCAGCTTGTCGTATTGTGCTCAGCATAATTTCAATCAGCGCAGTCTCTTGCCTGTCAGTCAGAGCTATACAAAAAATATACTGTTACTAAGCAAGTGTAATGACCTTACAAAGAACAAGGAATTCATATATTTAAACAGTCATTCAACTTTGAAACTACACAGCTGCGATAATAGTACCTGCAAAGGATTAACTTTTAAACTAGGTACAATAATACACAGCTAAATTCTTCAGTTAAACAATATTTAAACCCCTCCTATAGTCTTCATTTTCAGGATGAGTGCACACATGTAAAAAATTATTTCCTCAGTTTCAACCAGATTTCAAATGACATTTCTAACTATTACGAAAATATAAGGTTACGGATAGGTACACAGTCAAGAATGCAGTTTTTAAAATATACTTCACATGTACTTAAGCATATTACAAAGAAAAGTGGACAATCTACCTTCTGAAACATACCTAAAATGAAGCAATGCAAGAAGAATGAATCAGCAGAATTAGACACTCTTTGAGCAGACTTGGTAAAGAGGCACACACCTTAAAGCAATCAAAACATTACACCATTGTACCTGGACTGCATAAAGGGATAAAGCCATGACTATGACACAGTAAACCGAAGCTTGAGTAGCTGCTTTGGCACTATACGACCTGGCTCAGTAAGAGAAAGGAATGATGAGGTGGAGCTACTCCTACTTCTTAGAGTATGGAGGAGTGTATCATGCTCAAAATGCAAATTAGGTAGAATCTTACAGAGATCATGAGAAATGCTTTGCTTTTAATTAAGCACAGCTATTGCAGGACGCCACAAACTGAATGACAAACTCCATGCACGTGCCCATTCCCTGGCCATATGGAAAATGTGTAGCAAGAACAGCTAGGGCCTTAGTCAAAGTAAACCCCCCACCTCCAAAGAAGAAAAAAACACTACTTCTGACACTGAATCACCCAAGCAAGGAAAATACAGACCGGAGGACTCACCTCTGTAACGTTAATGATGTGACTGGTTAAACAGAAGGGAAGCATGACGTTAAACCAGGGGCAACAGAAGAAAAAAACGGATGCCACAAAATACATATACAGTGCAATGAAAAAGTATTTGCCCCCTTCCTGACTTCTTATTTGTTTGCATGTGTCACACTTAAATGTTTCAGATCAGCAAACAAATTTAAATATTAGACAAAGATAACCCAAGTAAACACAAAACACAGTTTTTAACTGATGATTTTATTTATCAAGGAAAAAAACTATCCAAACCTACATGGCCCTATGTGAAAAAGTAAGTGCCCCCCTTGTGAAATCATGAAGTAACTGTGGTTAATCACGTTTTTGGGAAAGCAGAGTTCAATTTCACTAACCACACCCAGGTCTGATTACTGCCAGGCCTATTGAATCAAGAGATCACTTAAATAGAACCTGTCAAAGTGAAGTAGGCCAAAAGATGCCAAAAAGGAAGACATCATGCTGCGCTCTAAAGAAATTCCAGAACAGACGACAAAGTAATTGACATCTATCATTCTGGAAAAGGTTACAAAGCCATTTGTAAAGCTTTGGGACTCCAGCGAACAGTTACAGCCATTACCCACAAATGGAGAAAACAATGGAACAGTGGTGAACCTTCCCATGAGTGGTCAGCCTACAAACATTACCCCAAGAGTGCAGAGACGACTCGTCCAAGAGGTCACAAAAGAATCCAGAACAACATCTAAAGAACTGTAGGCCTCACTTGCCTCAGTTAAGGTCAGTGTTCATGACTCAATCATAAGAAAGACTGGGCAAAAATGGTACGCATGGCAGAGTTCCAAGACAAAAAAGTACAGTTGTGTACACTTACCATAAATGTACATGTTTGAGTGCATTCACTGTTGCAGTCATTACATTTGGGTAATCTGCTGGCAGGTTGCCCTCAGTCGGCCTGATTAACAAAGTCTTGGGTACTGCGTCGGCTGCTGTCCCTTCTTCCATGACGTCAGGTCATCAGGGGTATAAAACATGCAGCCGATGCCATTACATCAGTTTTTCTTGCCCCAGATGTCAGGTACCCCCTAAATGGGGAGCAAAACTATATTATATATATATATATATATATATATATATATATATATATATATATATATATATATATATATATATATATATATATATATATATAAATAAATAAATATAATAAGAGAAACAAGAAAATACCTCCAAACAAAAGCAAATAGACCAAAAAGGCTATTAAGCATAATAAAAGAAGAGGTACAAGCAAAAGAAAAATAGGGGGCTGGAGGGAGGGTAACCAGGACTGCAACAGTGAATATACACTAACATCTACATTTATGGTAAGTGTACACAACTGTACTATGTTCATAGTGTGTTTCACTGTTGCAGTCATTACATTTGGGTAGATTCCCAAAGCTAAGGTTGGGAGGATGGATTTATACAGCATTAGGACCAGCAATAAGGCCCTGCAAAAAATACAGTTTTGTACCTACCATAAATGTAGATGTTGAGTGTTCACACTGCTGCAGTCATCACACTTGGGTTGTCCTGCCGTCAGGCGGTCCTGCAGTTGGCCAGAGTTCCAAAGTCTTGGTCCGGCGTTGGTTGCTGTCGCTTCTTCCCTGACGTCAGTGTGCCAGGGGTATACAAGTTGCACCCGACGCCATTTTCTTCAGTTTTTCTTGCCCCAGATGTCAGGTGCCCCCAAGTAGGTAGGCAATACATATTGCTAATCAAAAATATACATATAAAATAAAAACAATACCTTCAGTTACCAGCAAATACACCCCAAAGATTGTATAGGATAGAAAGGTATAGATAAGTCCAGCTAGTTCAGAGGGGATGGAGGGAGGGTAACCTGGACTGCAGCAGTGTGAACATTCGAACATCGACATTTATGGTAGGTACAAAACTGTACTATGTTCATCGTGTTACACTGCTGCAGTCATCACACTTGGGTAGAATCCCAAAGCTAAGGTTGGGTGGCTGGTCTATAAAGAGTTAGGATTGGCTATGAGGCCGTGCAGAACTGCAGTGGTAAATCCTGCTCTGGATTTAGAGTAAAGACGCAGGTGGTAATGCTTGGTAAAGGTGTGCATTGAACTCCAAGTTGCAGCCTCCAAAATTTCCTTGGTAGGTATTCCTCTGAGAAAGGCTGTTGAAGTGGCGGTTGCCCTGGTGGAATGTGGCCTAATGTTATTTGGGACTGATTTTCCATGCTGTGAGTGGCAGTACCGAATAGTGTCCTATCCATTTGGATATAGTCTGCTTTGAGATAGCCTTGCCCTGTGATCCTGCAGCATATGCTGCAAACAGTTGTTCAGTTTTCCTGAAAGCTTTTGTTTTGTTCAAGCATAGCTGCCTGTGTATGTCCAAAGAATGCAGAAGTTTCTCCCCTTTATTCTGGGGGTTTGGATAAAAAGCTGGCAAATGGATGGTTTGGTTAAGAGCCACACTAGATACCACCTTTGGCATAAAGATAGGGTTTTGTCCTTAAAGATGCTCTGTCTTGATGAAAAATTATAAAAGGTTCCACTGCCAATAATGCCTGTAGCTCTGAGACTCTTCGTGCAGAAGTTACTGCCAGGAGCAGAGCTGTTTTCCATGATAAAAATTTTAGATTGGCTGTATTGGCTGGCTCAAAAGGTGGGTCAGTTTTTCCAAAACAAACTTGAGGTCCCAAGTTGGTGTTGGTGCTCTCCGGGGCGGTCTTATGTTTTTAGCCCCTCTGAGGTACTGCTTTAGCAAGGGATGAGAGAATAAAGGAGGATCCGTGTTGTAATGTGCTGAAATGGCAGAGGTGTGGATCTTAATTGATGGGAAGGATAGGCCTCTGTCCAGCATCTCAGTTAAGTATTGTAAAATCTGAGGAATGTTTGGAACAAGAGGGTCAAGGCTTTGAGCCTGGTTCAGGCGCAGAATCTCTTCCATTTTTCTGAGTAAGCTTTCCTGGTGCTAGGCCTCCTGGCGTCCAAAATGACACCCATAACAGCTTTAGAGAGAGATGTTGCCCGTTTGACTAAAGAATCTGCCATGCAGCCAGGTTTAGGGTTTTGATCTGACTGTGCAGGATCCGATTGTTTTGTTGAGTCAGAAGGTGTGGAATTTGAGGCAAAATTCATGGTGGGCCCTGAGCCAAGTACCTTAAGATAGGGTACCCGGTGCTGGCGTGGCCAGTCTGGAGCAATCAGGATCATCTGTGGTTTTTCTTGTCTGGCTTTTAGGAGTACCTTTGAAAGGAGAGGCAGCGGTGGGAAGGCATAAACTTTTGGGTTTTTCCAGCTTAACAGAAGAGCATCCACTTTCCATGCTTGTTTGTGAAATGTCCTTGTGCAGAATTTTTGTAGTTGGCAATTCGGTGGGGAGGCAAAAAGATCTATGTCTGGGCATCCCCATTTTTGCATTACCATGCTGAAGATTTGTGGATTAAATTTCCATTAAGGGTCCATGATATTTCTGCTTAGGTCGTCTGCCTGAGTATTTTTCTTTCCTGGCAGGAATTGTGCTTGCAGGTGAACTTGGTATGTTAGAGCTATGTTCCACAAGGTCATGGTTTGCCTGCATAGGGGATAAGAATGAGTGCCCGCTTGCTTGTTTATGTACCACATTACTGTGGTGTTGTCTGTCTTTAGTAATAGTTGTCTTGGATGTAGAAGGTCCTTGAAAGCTGTTAGGGCATTTTGAACAGCCAATATCTCTTCGATTAATGTGAAGATGCATCTGGTCTGTGGTCCACTTGCCCTGAATGCATTTTCCTGCCATGTGTGCTCCCCAGGCGTAATCCGAAACATCTGTTGTTAGAGTTTGCCTGGCTGTGGGTTGAGTTAAAGGCTGACCCTTGTTTAGGGGACATGCCTGTGCCCACCATCGAAACTCCTGTTGTAGGGAGGGAATCATTGGTATTACTGCTTCTAAACTGTGAGAGTGTCGAGTCCAAACACTTTTTAGGCACCATTGTAATTTCCTCATATGCAGTCTGGCATATGGTAGTAATATGCAGGATGCCATGAATCCCAGGGCCTGCAGAATTTTTCTTGCAAGGAGATGGGACTTTTCTGCCAGTAATTGAAAATATTGAGTTAGTTGAACTTGTTTGTCTGGCGTGAGGTAAGCCATCTGGGCCGTTGTATTTAAGCTGGCACCCAGGAATATAAACTGTTGTGAGGGCACTAGTTTTGACTTCTTTTCGTTTACTGTTTACCCTAGAGAAATTAGCAACTTTTTTTTTTACAAACGCCAGATGCTGTAGAAGAATGTCCTTTGTCTCTGCTTGAATGAGGCAGTCGTCCAGGTATGGATATATTTGAATTCCTTTTTGTCTGCAAAATGAAATTACTGGTGCCAGGCACTTTGTGAAGACCCTGGGCGCAGTAGATAAGCCAAAGGGCAGTGCAGAGAATTGGTAGTGCATTGTACCAGCTTTGAATATGAGGTATCTTCTGCAATTTTGTCTGATAGGGACCATGCAGGTATGCCTCTGAGGTCCAGAGTAACAAGCCAAGCCTTCTTGCCCAGCATGGGCAGAAGCTGCTGTAATGTCAACATTTTGAATTTCGGAATATCCAGGTAAGTATTCAGAATTGAAAGGTCTAGTATGGGCCTCCAGGCCTTGTCCTTTCTGGGTACCAGGAAGAGTCTTGTGTAAAATCCTTGCCCTTGTTTCTGTTGTGGTACTTTTTGAATAGCTCTCATGTCCATGAGGGCTGAAATTTGTTTTTGTGCCTCTGCCCATTGATTTTGTGGCAGGTCTGGCATTCCTTTTAGCTTTGGTAAAGTATGAAAGTAGAATCTGTAACTTTGAGACGCAATATTCAGAACCCATTTGTCTTGGGTGATTGTTTGCCAGTTTTGAGAAAAAAGTGCTAGTTTTCCCCCTAAGGGGGCTTCCAAAAGGGACGTGCTTGGCGTACGAAGAGGAAAGTCATTGTGACCGTTTCCTGTAAGGTTGAGACTTGTCCTCACCTCCTTTTGGGGTTCAGGTGCCCCACTGTCATTGTCTGAGCCTTGGAGTTGAGATCTGCCTCTAGGGCGTCTGTATCCGCCTCTCTGTGGCCTGTCTGACATTGGAAAGGACCAATTATTTGTTGGCCAATTTCTGCTAAACCGAGGTGGCTGTACCTGTAAGAAATCCTTGACTGTTTGCATAGATTTAGCTTTACCCTCCATTTTCTTTAACACCTCTTCTGCCTTAACACCAAACAAGGTATCATGCTGTAAAAAAAGCATCCAATAATTTTGCCTTAACATGATCATGTAAACTCTGTTCTTTTAACCAAGCATGTCTTCGAATAACAGAACCTGTAACTGAGGCTCTACAAGAGGCCTCTAAATAATCAAAACCACATTGCAGAGTATGTTTTCTCACCTGTCCAACTGCATGCAATAAATCCTGCATTTCTTTACAATCAGGAGCTTCTGAGCTTGCAAGCATTTTCTGTTTTAACTGAGCTATTAAATATTGTTGGTACTTAAGCATGTGAAACTGGCAATTTAAAGCACTTACTGCTAAAGTTGCAGATGTGTATACTTTCTTCCCCCATCTATCCAAAGCTCTGGAATCTCTACTAATAAAAGGAAGGTTGTCCTGTATAGCAACAAAACAAATCTTGTGATATGCACGAAGCACCAAATAACAGGACAGCTGGATTCCAAATACAGTTAGTTTCCTTTATTCACACAACAAAACAAAGATGCAATAATGATATTTGCATACAAAATTGAATGACTGATGTAAATGGCGGGCTTTTTATTTTTATGTATATAATTGGGAGAATTATTATGATCAATGTTCTGAGGAAGTCTAGTTATCTAAATGAAAGCGCTCAACCTCATTATTGCATCTTCGTTTTGTTGTGTGAATAAAGGAAACTAACTGTATTTGGAATCCAGCTGTCCTGTTATTTGGTGCTTCGTGCATATCACAAGATTTGCTCTGGAATCTCTGTCAGAGGGTACTGGATTTTTTGCAATGGAAGCCTTAACCCCTTTTGGACCCTGGGAAATGGTTTCTGGATCAGCAGAAGGGTTTTTGTAAAGAAACGTGCGAGTCAGGGACTCTAATACCTAACTGGCTTGGCTGGAGCAGGGGGCAAAGAGTGAGGAGATGAGCTGGATTCAGAGAAAGTACAGTTTTGTACCTACCATAAATGTAGATGTCCGATAGGTATGCATCTGCAGTCATAACATATGGGTTTGTCCTGCCTCAGGCAGCCCTTCGGTCGGCCGGATTCCAAAGTCTGGGTCTGGCCTCGGCTGATGTCGCACTTTCCCCGACGTCAGAGCGTCTGGGGTATAAAAGCATCAACCAACGCCATTTTCCTCAGTTTTTCTTGCCCCAGATGCCAGGTGCCCTCTAGGAAGGCTAAATTTGGATAAATGCTGAAAAGTTCCAAACATTTGCAAATTATATACATGTATAAACAAACAAATACACCATAATAGATTCCCCCAGCTAGCTTAGGGGTAAGAACCCTAGGAATACCACAGAGGGGAAGGAGGGAGGGTAATCCTGACTGCAGATGCATACCTATCGGACATCTACATTTATGGTAGGTACAAAACTGTACTATGTCCTTCAAGGATGCATCTGCAGTCATAACATATGGGTAGAATACCATAGCCAATCTGGGGGACGAGGTACTAAGAAAAGATGGTGTAGTTAAGATCCCCTGCAGGACTGCAGTAGCAAACCCTGCTCTGGATCTAGAGTATAAAGGTAGATTGTAATGCTTGGCAATGTATGCACGGAGCTCCAAGTAGCAGCTTCTAAAAATGTCCTTGGTAGCCACCCCTCGTAGGAAAACTGTAGTGGTGGCCTTGGCCCTTGTGGAGTGAGGCCTGATGTTCTCAGGAACTGTCTTTCCATGAAAGGAGTAGCAAAATCAAATGCAATTTCCTATCCATTTTGAAATTGTCTGTTTGGAAATTGCTCTTCCTTGCACCCCAGTTGCATATGCTACAAAAAGTTGGTCAGTTTTTCTGCTAGTTTTTGTTCTGTCCAAGTAGTAGCGTAGTTGTCTGTGTATATCCAGGGTGTGCAAAAGTTTTTTCCCCTCTATTCTGTGGATTAGGGAAGAACGTAGGCAAGTGGATAGCTTGGTTCAAGGATACCCTAGATACCACCTTTGGCATAAAAGTAGGATTGGTTCTTAGTGAAACCCTGTCCTGGTGGAAAATAAGAAAAGGCTGCACTGCCATTAATGCTTGTAACTCAGATACTCTTCTTGCTGAAGTGATTGCCAGAAGGAATGCAGTTTTCCAAGATAGAAACTGTAGATCCGCTGATGCTGCTGGTTCAAAAGGAGGAAGTGTCAGTTTCTCCAGCACAAAGTTGACATCCCAGGCAGGTAGAGGGGGTCTTCTTGGAGGTTTAATATTTTTGATCCCTCTCAGGAATTGTCTGAGGAGAGGGTGCGAGAAGACAGGTGGATCCACATTGTATTCTGCTGAAATTGCTGAAGCATGAATCTTAATGGAAGAATAGGACAGGCCATTGTGGAACAATTCTGCTAAGTATTCTAGGATATTTGTTATGTTTGCCACTGTGACATCTGAGCCTTTTGATGTGCTCCAAATGAGAAATCTCTTCCATTTAGCTGAGTATGTCTTCCTTGTGGAAGGCCTGCGAGCCTCGAAGATAATGTCCTTCACCCTCTGAGATAAAACACTTCGATTGGGATTTAGGGAATTTTCCAGGCAGTTAGCTGCAATATTTTCAAGTTGGGATGCAGGGCCTTGAAATTGTTCTGCGTCAGAAGAGGCCATAGGGGGAGAGGCCATGATTTTGCCTGAGACATGCTTCTCAATAATGGGTACCAGTGTTGTCTTGGCCAGTCCGGAGCTATTAGTATCACTTTTGGCTGTTCCTCCCTGATCTTCAGTAGAACCTTGTACATCAATGGGAGAGGTGGGAAGGCATATACTGTTAGGGCTTTCCAGCTGAAAGAGAGAGAGCCCACCCTCCATGCTTGCGGGTGGTTTGTCCTTGAGCAAAATGTCTTCAGTTGATGGTTGAGTGGGGAGGCGAACAGATCTATGTCCGGCATTCCTCATGTCTTTGCTATGAGTTGGAAGATGTCTGGGTGCAGCATCCATTCGTGTGCATCCATGGTAGTTCTGCTTAAGCTGTCCGCCAGTGCATTTTCTTTCCCTGGCACGAATTGGGACTGTAGTTGGATATTGAGATTCAGGCATAGTTCCCACAGATTCATAGCCATCCGGCATAGAGGATAAGAATGTGTGCCGCCCTGCTTGTTTATGTACCACATGACCGTGGTGTTGTCTGTCCTTATTAACAGATGTCCTTGTTGGAGGAAGGGTTTGAATGCCTCGATTGCATGCCTCACTGCCAGCATTTCCTTTTGGTTTATGTGCATGCTTAGCTGTCCTTGAGGCCATAGGCCTTGGATACATTTGCCCTCCATGTGTGCTCCCCATCCTCGGTCTGAGGCGTCCGTGGTGATGGTCTGCCTTGTTTTTGGTTTGTTGAAAGGCAACCCTCTGTTGGACTGGCAGGCCTGAGCCCACCACAGGAATTCCTTTTGAAGGCATGGAATGATTGGTATCATGGTTTCTAAACTGTGACTGTGTTGAGACCATACACTCCTTAGGTACCATTGTAATTTCCTCATATGCAGCCTGGCATGGGGTATTAGAATTATGTAGGATGCCATGTAACCCAGGGCCTGCAGGATTTTCCTTGCAGTAAGCTGAGTTTGTCTTGTCAGAATCATGAAGTAATCTGGAAGTTGTTTTTATTCTGTGAGAAAGGCCATTTGGGTGGTTGTGTCCAGATCTGCACCCAAAAAGGTTATCCTTTGGGATGGTACTAGTCTTGACTTTTGGATGTTGACTGTGTATCCCAAGGTCTGTAGCAGGTGTATGGCGTAGGCCAAGTCCTTTATCAAATTCTTCTTGTTGTCCGCTTGTATTAGGCAGTCGTCCAGGTATGGGTAAATTTGAATTCCCTGTAGTCTGCAATGTGCAATTACTGATGCCGGGCATTTCGTGAATACTCTGGGCGCAGTAGATAAGCCAAAGGGCAATGCTGAGAATTGATAATGCTCTGATCCTGCAAGAAATCTGAGGTGTCTTCTGCAACTTGGTCGAATAGGGACGTGCAGGTATGCCTCCTTGAGATCTAGAATCACCAGCCAAGACTCCTTGCCCAACATGGGAAGAAGTTGCTGTAGGGTCAGCATTTTGAATTTTGGCACAATGAGAGAAGTGTTCAGTGCGGACAGGTCGAGAATAGGCCTCCATTGATTTTCTTTTCTTGGTACAAGGAATAATCTGGAGTAAAATCCTTGGCCTTGTTCTGAACATAGTACCTTTTCTATAGCTTTCATCTGAAGTAAATTGCTGATTTGTCTTAAAGCCTCTGCCCTCTGATTTGGTGGGAGGTTTGGCATTCCGCTTCTTTTTGGCAAAGTGTGGAAGTGGAACCTGTATTCCTTGTCTATTATTTGCAGTGTCCATGTATCCTTTGTAATGTAATGCCAGTTTTTTGAGAATAAAGCCAGCTTTCCGCCCAAGGGTGCTTCCAGTTGATCCCTGGTAGGCGGAATCAGAGTTAAGTCATTGAGCCTGTCCTGGTGTAGTGTTTGTTGTTGTTGCTGTTGCACTACTCCTCTGGTTGGCAGGCTGCCACTGACGGCCTCTGTAGGAGCCCTTCGATTGACCTCTGCCTCTAGGGCGCCTGTTCCTGCCTCTCTGGGCTCTGTCCGAGTCTGGAAAGGACCAATTCTTAGTAGGCCAGTTTCTGCTGAATCTCGGTGGTTGAACTTGCAGGAAATCTTTAACTGTTTGCACAGATTTTGCCTTTTCTTCAACCTTTTTTAAGATCTCCTGTGCAGAGGAGCCAAATAAATTTTGTTTCTCCATTGGAGCATCCAGGAGTTTAGCTTTGACATGGTCTGGCAAAGATTGCTCCTTCAGCCAGGCATGCCTACGAATAACTGCCCCAGTCATAGCTGATCTAAATGAAGCCTCCAGTGCATCATAGCCACATTTTAAGAAATGATTACTAACTTGTTGTGAGTTGTGTACCAAATCCTGAAGGGATTTACGGTCTAGGGGTTCAGGAGAAGAAAGTTTTTTATTCAGTTCATCTAACAAATACTCTTGGTACTGTATCATATGAAATTGACAGTTTAATGCCCTGACAAAGAGTTGCAGAAGTATACACCTTCTTTCCCCATCTCTCTAAAGCTCTAGACTCTCTTTCAGAGGGTAGAGGATTTTTGGCAGTAGCGGCCGCAACCCCTTTAGGGCCCTGAGAAATAGTTTCTGGGTCTGCAGAATGGGCTTTATACAGATGGAAATGAGAATCCGGGACCCTGTAGTATCTGTCAGGTTTGGCAGGGGCCGGAGGAAGAGTATCAGGGGCTGTACTGACATCATTGTACACATCATCAATTGCATTCAGAACAGGAGGTATAGCTAAGGGCCTATGCTGAGGCAAATGCAAAAAGGTCCTTATCTTTTTCTAGAATCAAAGAAATCTTGACCTTGCCATTGAAAATGCTCTCTCATGGAGTGTAGAGTCTCACCAAAGGAAAACTATTCAGGAGGGGAGGCCGAAGGGATAGATTCCTCAGCATCTGAATCCTCATAAGGCGAGTAGGCCCCTTCTTGGTGGTCTGACAACTCAGATCCATCCATGGAATCATCTGAGGAGTGTGGGTCAGAGGGGTCAGTCCTGGGCCTTTTGTCTGGAGGAGGTTGAGAGGCCCTGTCTGGGTGAGGTTGTGAATCCCTGATTAAGGAAATAAGGTCCTCAGCAAGGCTGAGGATCTGTGAAGAAGAGGAAGGCCTCTGGGAGGTAGATTTGGCAGGCAAATCTTTAGAAAGCTTGGCAGCTTTAGCCCTTGAAAAGGCCTTAATGGACATGGAAGCAGGGGGCCTAGCAGCCCCACGTGCAGGAGTAGAAATGTCCAAAGGTATGGTGTTGGACATTTCCTGAACACTGGTTTCAGTAGGAAGTTCTGAAGCAGACTCAGCCGGGGCCTCCCGGGCCTCGGTGGTCGGAAGTATGGTTACTGAAGAAGGGATCTCCGAGGACTCGGTTTCGGCCAAAACCGAGGCACTCGCGGTAGGCCTTAGCCGTGGTTTCAGCCGAAACCGCGGGCCGTGAGTGTCGGTCCTTTTCCTTGCGTTTTTTGACCAAATGTGAAGTCGGAGTCTCCGACGGCATTTTATAAGCAAAAGCGGCTCCAAAAAATTCCTCTGCAAACTCCGACCGACGTCTAAGAGTTCGTCGGTAGAAGGAAGCACAGGCTAAACAGGCCGATACTTCGTGGTCTGGGCCTAAGCAAGGAAGGCAGTAGGAATGGAAATCCTTATGAGGTATTTGTTTCCCACAAGTTAAACAATTATTTACTTTGTCTGACATTGGCTGAGGCAAGAAAGAGTCCCCAACGGGGTACTTGGCTTTTTTCGAAGTCTTCGGTAGTTGAATTCACTGGATCTGACCGACCGGCACTTGCGAACAGCTTCTGCTTCGGGCACCACGCGGCAAGAAAGACTGATGAAAATGACGGCGGCTGATGCTTTTATACCCCAGACGCTCTGACGTCGGGGAAAGTGCGACATCAGCCGAGGCCAGACCCAGACTTTGGAATCCGGCCGACCGAAGGGCTGCCTGAGGCAGGACAACCCATATGTTATGACTGCAGATGCATCCTTGAAGGACATCACATCATCCACAATATCTAGCACAGGCGGAATAGCCAGGGGCCTGTGCTGAGGCAATAAGAGGAAATCCCTGAGCATTTTCTTGGATTCTGAGTAAACCTGACTTTCCCAATGAAAATGCTCCCTCATGGTATGTAAAGTTTCCCCAAAAGAATAATCCTTCAGGAGGAGAGGCTGAAGGGATAGATTCTTCAGCATCAGAGTCCTCATAGGGGGGGGGGGTAGAGAGTATCCCTGGTCTGAAGAGGAATCAGAGGGAATGAAAACCTGATCAGAGGAGTCATAGTCTGTACCCTGCCTAGGCCTTTTTTTAGGAGGGGGATGGGAACCCCTGATTAATGATGTCTTCAGCCATTTTAAGCATCTGTTTCTTAGGCATGGAGGACTGTCCAGGAGAATGTTGTACTTGTTTCTTTGTCTTTAATGGTACCTTTGTCTTGGCTGTTGTTTTAATGGTACGTTGTGAAGGTCTGAAAACACCCTCAGAAGCAGATGCCTGCTCAGCGGCTCCGGACCCATCTGAGGGATTAGTTTCCATAGGCCCAATACCTTGAGTTTCCAGAGGCCTAGATGTCTCCACGTGGGAGTCAGAAGCGGTCTGTGGCTCTGAGGTAACAGGTGTCAGGGGCTGCGAAAGCGCCTCACTGAGAACCGGCGACTGGCCTAGAAGAGGTTTCGTCAGTTTTGGACCTCGGATGCCTGTCTTTATTCCTTGTCTTTGCTTTTTTTTTCGGTATTGAGGTCGTCGGCTGATCCGACGGCCTAGTATAATTGAACCTTCGGCCAAAGTAGTGTAAAGCAAAATCAAAACATCTTTTTATAGTGCGTTTGTTAAATCTAGCACAAAATCGACAGCTAGTGACGTCGTGATCAGGGCCTAGGCATGGAATACAGTAAGAGTGGAAGTACTTATGAGGTATTTGCTTCCCACACGAAATACAATTATTAACTTTTTCTGACATCGGTCTGAGGCAAGAAAAAAGTTTTCCCAATGGGGTACTTAGCTTTATTGAAGACTTCAGATCTGAAATTCCACTTCGAAAATCTCAGGAGTCGGCCGACTGGCACTTGTGAACTGCTTCTGCTTCAGGCACCTCGCGGCAAGAAAGACTGAAGAAAATGGCGTCGGATGCATCTTATATACCCCCTGGAGCACTGACGTCAGGGAAGAAGCGACAGCAACAGATGCCGGATCAAGACTTTGGAACTCTGGCTGACTGCGGGACCACCTGACGGCAGGATAACCCAAGTGTGATGACTGCAGCAGTGTAACACGATGATCAGCAGCAGTGGCAATGCCAGCTCTTGATTTAGAGAAAATTGGTAAGTGATAATGCTTGATGAAAGTACGAACTGAACTCCAGGTAGCAGCTTCTAGACTATCCCTGGTAGGGACACCTCTGAGAAAGGCTGTTGAAGTAGATGCAACTCTGGTGGAATGAGATCTGATCCCCTGGGGGATAGGTTTTCCATGGTGCTTATAACAGAAATGAATACAATGGCTTATCCATTTAGAAATAGTTTGCTTTGAAATAGCCTTCCCCTCTGCCCCCGCAGCAAATGCTATCAGCAGTTCAGATTTTCTTTGAGTTTTAGTCTTGTCCAAGTAGAATCTAAGTTGTCTGCGTACATCCAATGAATGCAGAATCTCCCTTGTTCTGTGGATTGGGAAAGAAAGTTGGCAAATGAATGGACTGATTAAAAGCCACACTGGATACCACCTTGGGCATGAATGACGGATTGGTCCCGAGTGACACCCCGTCCACATGAAAGATGATAAAAGGCTCCACTGCCATAAGGGCCTGTAATTCAGATATCCTTCTAGCTTAAGTGATTGCTAAAAGGAAGGTTGTTTTAAAGGAAAGAAATTTTAAGTCTGCAGTTGCAGCTGGCTCGAAAGGGGGTAAGAGTGAGTTTCTCCAATACAAAGTTAAGGTCCCAAGCAGGGGTTGGAGTTCTCCTGGGTGGTCTCAAGCTTTTAGCCCCTCTGAGATGCTGCTTTAGAAGACGATAAGGGTTGGGAGGATAGCTTAATGGCTAAGGTGTTTGCTTTATAAACACAAGGTGCAGGGTTTGAGTCTCACAAGGGATAATTGGCTAAGCTTAAAATGGCTCGCAAGGGCAGTTAGCTTAGTACTAAAACTATGAACTATGAGAGAAGAGGGGAGGGTCTGTATTGTAATGAGCTGAAATGGTTGAGGCATGGATTTTTATGGAAGAAAAAGACAGGCCCTTTTGAAGCATCTCAGTTAAGTATTGCAAAATCTGAGGTAAATTGGGCACTGCTGTGCTCATCCCTTGAGATAGATTCCAGGCACAGAATCTTTTCCATATGTCAGCATAAGATTTTCTAGTACTAGGTCTTCTCGCCTCCAAAATTACATCTGTCACAGGTTTGTGGAGGGATGCTAAGGTTGAATTTAAGTTATTAGCCAAGCTGCAAAATTCAATGTTTGGAGCTGAGGGTGCAGAATTTGGTTCTCCTGTGGAGACAGTAAGGAAGGTGCCTTGAGGCAGGAGCCACAGAAAAATGTGTGACACTGCGCAGGAGTGGGTAACAGTGTTGGCGAGGCCAGTCTGGAGCAATCAAAATAATTTTTGGTTTGTCCTGTTTGACTTTTAGTAGAACTTTGGAGAGCAAAGTTATGGGGGAAAGGCATAGACTGATAGATTTTTCCAGCTGAAGGACAGAGCATCCACTTTCCACGCTTTTTTTGTGATGAGCTCTTGTGCAAAATTTGTCCAACTGGTAGTTTTAGGACAAGGCAAAAAGATCTATGTCTTGGCTCCCCCATTTCCATGTCAACATGTTGAAAATCTGTGGTTCCAGTTTCCATTCGTGAGGGTCGATGAGATTTTTGCTTAGTTCATCTGCCAGAACATTCTGCTTTCCTGGCAGGAATTGAGCTTGTAATTGTACTTGGTAGCTCAAGGCCATGTTCCACAATGCCATAGCTAGTTTGCTAAGGGGGTAGGAATGTGTACCCCCTGTTTATGTACCACAACAGTGGTGTTGTCCGTCTATCAGTAATTGTCCTTTATGAAGGTAGTCCTTGAAGGCTGTCAGTGCATTCTGTACAGCTAGCATTTCTTTTTAATTGATATGAAGGTGCATTTGATTTGGGCTCCATTTGCCCTGAATGCACTTCCCTGCCAGATGAGCCCCCATGCACAGTCTGATGTGTCTGTAGTTAGGGTCTGGGCGGTAGGGGGTAGTGTGACTGGTAGTCCCTTGTTTTGGTGGCAGGCCTCTGCCCACCATAGGAACTCTAAGCGCAGGCAAGGAACAATAGGAATAATTATTTCCAGGCTGTGACAACACTAACTCCATAAACTTTTTAAGTACCACTGAAGTTTCCTCATATGCAGTCTTGCATATGGAATTAGAAAAACGCATGAGGCCATGAACCCCAAGGCTTGCAGTATTTGCCTTGCAGATAGCAGGGTTTTTGTGGCCACCTGTTTGAAATAAGTCACCAAATGAATTTGCTTTTCTGGTGTAAGGAAAGCAATCTGGGCAGTTGTATTCAAGCTTGCACCCAGGAATGCAATTTTTTGAGAGGGTACCAGTTGAGATTTTCATTTATGGTATACCCTGGACAGGTTAGAAGTCTTTTTACAAATGCCAGATATTTTAGAAGAATGGCCTGGTTTTCTGCCTGAATTAGACAATCATCCAGGTATGGATATATTTGAATATTTCTTTGCCTGCAAAATGAAATTACTGGAGCCAGGCACTTTGTGAATACCCTGGGTGCAGTAGACAAGCCAAAGGGCAGTGGAGAGAACTGATAATGCATGCAGCCTGCTTTGAAGCGTAGGAATCTTCTGCAAGATTCCCTGATTGGGATATGCAGGTAAGCCTCAAGTTGAGAGTTGCCAACCAGGCATCCTTGCCTAGCATAGGAAGTAAAGTACAGTTGTGTACACTTACCATAAATGTAGATGTTCGAGTGTATTCACTGTTGTAGTCATTACATTTGGGTAATCTGCTGGCAGGTTGCCCTCAGTCGGCCTGATTAACAAAGTCTTGGGTCCTGCGTCGGCTGCTGTCCCTTTTCTTCCATGACGTCAGGTTGTCAGGGGGTATAAAACATGCAGCAGACGCCATTGCATCAGTTTTTCTTGACCCAGATGTCAGGTGCCACCGAAATAGGGAGCAAAATATAGATAAATAATTAAACACGCAAAAATATACATCTCCAAACAAAAGCAAATAGACCAAAAAGGCTTTTAAGCATAGTAAAAGAAAGTAGAGGTATAGTGAGCGAAAAACAGGGGGCTGGAGGTAGGGTAACCAGGACTGCAACATTGAATATACTCGAACATCTACATTTTTGGTAAGTGTACACAACTGTACTACGTTCATAGTGTTTCGCTGTTGCAGTCATTACATTTGGGTAGATTCCCAAAGCTATGGTTGAGAGGATGGATTTTTACAGCTTCAGGACCAGCATCCTTGCCTAGCATAGGAAGCAACTGGTGAAGAGTCACCATCTTGAAATTTGGAATGTCCAGAAAGGTGTTTAGAGAAGACAGGTCCAAAATTGGACGCAATGATTCGTCTTTTCTGGGTACCAGGAAAAGTCTGGAATAGAAACCTTGTCCCTTTTCCTCTTCTAGTACTAGCTGAACAGTCCCCATGTTTAGGAGGGAAAGTACTTGTTTCTGAGCCTCTGCCCTCTGATTTGGGGGCAGGTCTGGCCATCTGTTTGGAGTTGACAGCGTGTGAAAATGAAATCTGTATCCCTGGGACACTATTTAAAACCCATTTGTTCTGGGTTATAAGTTGCCAGTTTCTTGAATGAAGAGCCAGTTTTCCCCCTAAAGGGGCGGCTAAGAGATAAGTGCTTGGTAATTTTAAAGGGAAGTCATTGAGATGGTTTACCATAGGGTGGTGCCTTGTTTCCAGATTTGAAAGTGGAAGCACCCCATTGCTTAGTTCTGAAAGTCCTTTGGGAGTGAAACCTGGTGCTTTTGGAATGGCTGGGTTTGGCTGTAGTGGCTCTGGAAGGAGCTAGAAAGGACCAGTTCTTAGTAGGCCAGTGCCTACTAAATTTAGGAGGTTGTACTTGTAAGAAATCTTTCACAGTTTGCACTGATTTAGCTTCATCATCCATCTTTTTTAGAACTTCAGCCTTATTGCCGAACAGGCGGTCCTGTAAAGAAGCATCCAAAAGTTTTTCTTTAACATGATGAGGCAGAGATTGCTCCTAAAGTCAAGCATGCCTTCTAAGCACAGACCCAGTAACAGCAGCCCTGCAAAAGGCCTCTAAAGAATCAAAACCACATTGCAAAGTATGTTTGCCAACTTGTTCAGCTGAATGCAATAAATCCTGTAAATCTTTATTCTCCACACTGTCAGAAACAGACATTTTCTGTTTAAGCAGTCCCATGATATGCTGTTGATATTTTAGCATATGGAATTGACAGTTTAAAGCCCTGATTGCTAAGGTTGCAGAAGTATAAACCTTTTTACCCCATCTATCCAGTGCCCTGCAGTCTCTATCAGAAGGGGTAGGATTTTTAGCAGTAGAAGCCTTAATGCTCTTGGGTCCCTGAGAAATGGTTTCAGGGTCCGCAACACGATTTTTGAAAAGGAATTTGTGGGACTCAGGAACCCTGTAGTACCTGTCTGGTTTGCTAGGGGCTGGAGGCAAGGAATCAGGAGCCATACTGGATTCCGAAAACACAACAATGTCTAGTACAGGAGGTATAGCCAAAGGCCTATGCTAAGAAAGGAGGAAATCCCTAAGCCTCTTTTTGGATTCAGAGAAATCCTGACTTTCCCAGTGGAAATGCTCCCTTAAGGTATGTAAAGTATCCCCAAAAGAGAAATCCTCAGACAAAGAAGCAGAGGGAATGGAATCCTCTGCATCAGAGTCCTCATAAGTAGGTATGGACAAATCCAGATTAGAAGAGTCAGAAGAAACAGAGTCCTGTTGAGAAGATTCGTAGTCAAGTTCAGTCCTAGGCCTCTTGGGGGGGGGGGGGGGGGTTGACTACCCCTGATTATAGTAATGAAATCTTCAGCCATCTTGATAATTTGTTTTTTTAGGCAGAGGGGCCTGAACGTCGTTTTTTAGACATACATCGAAATTTAGGCCTTAGTACTGAAGTTGGAGTCTGTTCAATATGCAAGTCTGTAGGCTTGAATACACAGTCAGAAGCCAGTGCCTGCTTAGCGGCTCCGGACCCATCCAAGGTAGAGACATCCGCGGGTTCCATTTGTGAAGCATCTCATGGCATACCAGACTCCGAATGGGTATCAGTAGAGGCCTGCGAATCAGAAGTAGTGGGTATCAGGGGCTGCGAAAGCGCCTCACTGAGTACCGGCGAACTCGCCTCACTGAGTACCGGCGAACTCGCGACTGGCTTAGGAGAAGCGTCGTCAGCAGTTTTGGAACTCAACAGCCTGTCTCCGTCTTTCTTTGCGTTTTTTCGGAATTCCAGTAGTCGGATGAATAAAGTACAGTTTTGTACCTACCATAAATGTAGATGTACGATAGACATGCAACTGCAGTCATAACATGTGGGTTGTCCTGCCTCAGGCAGCCCTCGGTCGGCCGGATTCCAAAGTCTGGGTCCGACGTCGGTTGATGTCGCATTTCACTCCGACGTCAGAGCGGCTGGAGTACATAAGCATCAGCCAACGTCATTTTCTTCAGTGTTTCTTGCCCCAGATGCCAGGTGCCCTCCAAGAAAGGCTGTAATCAAATTGGAAGACAAAAACAGGATTCCAAACAAATACATGAGCAATAAAACAAATACACCATAACAGATATCCCCAGCTAAGAGTAAGGGGGATAGGAGTGGACCCTAGGCATAGAGGGGTATGGAGGGAGGGAAAACCCGACTGCAGTTGCAGGTCTATCGGACATCTACATTTATGGTAGGTACAAAACTGTACTATGTCCTTCAAGAATGCAACTGCAGTCATAACATGTGGGTAGAATACCATAGCTTAGCTGGGGAGGAGGTATGCTCTAGGAAAGAGATGGTGTGGCAATCAAACCCTGCAGGACTGCCGAAGCAAAGCCTGCTCTGGATCTGGAATATAGAGGGAGATTGTAGTGTTTTGAGAATGTATGCACAGAGCTCCATGTAGCAGCTTCTAGAATGTCCTTTGTAGGCACCCCTCTTAAAAATGCTGTAGAGGTGGCTGTAGCTCTGGTGGAATGTGGTCTGACATAGGCTGGAACAGTCTTCCCATGAAAGGAACAACAGAATCTGATGCAATGTCCAATCCATTTAGAAATAGTCTGTTTTGAAATTGCTTTTCCTTGGACTGCAGGGGCGTAAGCTACAAAAAGCTGTTCAGACTTCCTACTGGCCTTGGTTCTGTCCAGGTAGTATCGGGTTGTCTATGAATGTCCAAGGTATGCAAAAGTCTTTCCCCCTTATTCTCAGGATTGGGGAAGAAAGCAGGCAGATGAATGGCTTGATTTAGAGAAACCCTAGATACCACCTTTGGCATAAAAGTAGGGTTGGTCCTTAATGAATCCTTGTCTCTGTGGAAAATAATAAAGGGTGGTATTGCCATTAGGGCCTGTAGCTCCAAAACCCTTCTTGCTGAGGTAATTGCCAACAGGAAAGCTGTTTTCCATGAGAGAAATTGCAAGTCAACTGAAGCTGCTGGCTCAAAAGGAGGTAGAGTCAGTTTCTCTAAGACAAAATTGAGGTCCCAGGCTGGCACTGGGGCCTTTCTTGGTGGCTTAATGTTCTTGATTCCCCTGAGGAATTGTCTTAGTAAGGGGTGAGAGAAAACAGGAGGATCAGTGTTGTATCTAGCTGAAATAGCGGATGCATGTATCTTTATTGAAGAATATGAGAGGCCGCTCTGTAACATATCTGCCAAATATTCCAAGATGAGTGGGATGTTCAGTAATGATGCATCATGTCCCTTGCTGGTATTCCAATTGCTGAATCTTTTCCACTTTGCTAAGTAAACCTTTCTGGTGGATGGTCTTCGAGCCTCTGTTAGTATCCGCTGAACTTCCTTGGAGAGAGATAAGCTGAAGTTATTTATGGGATCTCCCAGGCTGTTAGCTGCAGTGTCTGAAGGTTTGGTTGCAGTGTTTCGAAATTGTGTTGAGTCAAAAGTAGAGGCCACTGAGGGAGGGCCCACCTCCTGGTGTGACATATGCTCCGTAGTAGTGGGTACCAGTGTTGTCTTGGCCAATCCGGAGCTATTATGATTCCCTTGGGCTTCTCTGCTTTGATCTTTAGTAATACTGAGGTCATCAGTGGCAGAGGTAGGAATGCATAGATTGCTAGGGAGTTCCAGCTGAATGAAAGGGCATCTATTTTCCAAGCCTTTGGATGGTATGTCCTTGTGCAAAATTTTGGTAGAAGATGATTGAGGTGAGAGGCAAACAGGTCCACTTCTGGCTTGCCCCATGTCGAAGTGAGTTGTCTGAAAGCCTTCGGATGTAACCTCCATTCGTGTGGATCTGTGAAATTCCTGCTTAGGCTGTCTGCCAACACATTGTCTTTTCCTGGAACAAACTGGGATTGTAACTGGATGTTTAGACTCAGTGACTTCTCCCAAAGCTGCATTGTCAGTCTGCAAAGGGGGTAAGAGTGGGTGCCCCCCTGCTTGTTTATGTACCACATCACAGTGGTGTTGTCTGTCCGTATCATTAGATGGCCTTGCTGGAGTTGGTGTTGAAAAGCCTCGATAGCATGCATTACTGCCAGCATTTCCTTTTGGTTTATATGCAGATGCGTTTCCTTTGGAGACCATTGTCCTTGTATACACCTGCCTTCCATGTGCGCCCCCCCATCCAAGGTCTGAGGCGTCTGTAGTCATGGTCTGTGTTATCTGTGGTTTTTTGAATGACATACCTGTGTTTTCCTGGCTCACCGAGGCCCACCATAGGAATTCCTTTTGTAGGCATGGAATGAGTGGTATGACTGTCTCCAAGTTGTTGCTGTGTTGAGACCAAATGCTTTTTAGGTCCCATTGAAGCTTTCTCATGTGTAGTTTTGCTAATGGAACCAGTAGAATGCAGGATGCCATGTAACCCAGGGCCTGTAGGAATCTCCTTGCAGTCATCTGGGTGAGTTTTGCTAAACCTTTGAAGTACTGAGTTAACTTCTCTTGCTTGTCTTCTGTCAGGTAAGCCATCTGAGAGGCTGTGTCTAGTTTGGCTCCTAAGAAGATTATTTGCTGGGATGGCTGCAGTCTTGACTTTTGGAAGTTGACTGTGTATCCCAGAGCTTGAAGTAATCGTATGACATAATCCAGGTTTTTTGTCAACATCAATTTGTCGTCCGCTTGTATGAGACAGTCGTCCAGGTACGGGTAAATTTGTATACCCTGGAGCCTGCAATGAGCAATTACTGAAGCCAGGCATTTTGTAAATACTCTGGGTGCAGTAGATAAGCCAAATGGCAATGCTGAGAAGTGATAATGCTCTGGCCCTGCAATAAATCTGAGGTATCTTCTGCAGCTGTGTCTGATAGGGACATGCAGGTATGCCTCCTTGAGGTCCAGAGTAATCAGCCACGACTCCTTGCCCAGCATGGGAAGGAGTTGCTGTAGAGTCAGCATTTTGAACTTTGGTACTATGAGAAAGGTGTTTAATACGGACAAGTCCAGTATTGGTCTCCATTGAGATTCTTTTCTTGGAACAAGGAACAGTCTTGAGTAAAACCCGTTCTTGTTCTTGTTGTGGAACTCTTTCTATTGCTTTCATTCGAGTCAGCAGAGTGATTTGCTTGATAGCCTCTGCCCTTTGATGTTGTGGTAGATTTGGCATGCCTTGTTTTCTTGGTAAGGTATGAAAATGAAACCTGTACCCTCGGTCTATAATGTCCAAAATCCATTTGTCCTTTGTCAGTCTGTGCCAGTTTTCTGAAAACAGAGATAATTTCCCGCCCAAGGGAGCTTCTAGTTGTTCCCTGGTAGGCGGTAGTAGAGGAAAGTCATTGAGTTTGTGGTTGTTGGGCAGGTGAAACCCCTGCGTCACTTCTTTGGTTTCCTGGCTGCCACTGTCGTCCTCTGTATTGGCCTCTTCCTCGGTCACGTCTGTTCTTACCCCTTTGAAACTTTTCTGGATTAGGAAAGGACCAGTTTTTTGAAGGCCAATTCCTACTGAATCTGGGGGGTTGAACCTGGAGGAAATCTTTCACAGTCTGAACTGATTTCGCTTTTTCTTCGATGGTCTTTAACACATCCTTAGCATTTGCACCAAAAAGCTTGTTCTTTTCCAAAGGTGCATCCAGAAGTTTTGCTTTTACATGATCTGGCAGAGGTTGATCTTTTAACCAAGCATGTCTACGCATCACTGCCCCTGTCATAGCTGCCCTACATGAAGCTTCCAGTGCATCATATCCACACTGCAGGAAGTGATTGCTTACTTGCTGAGTGTTATCTACAGCTTCCTGCAAAGTCTTCCTGTCTAAAGGATCAGGAGAAGCTAATGTTTTTTGTAAATCTTCTAAGAGATAATCCTGATGTTGGAACATAACAAAAAGGCAATTTAAAGCTCTCATAGATAAGGTAGTGGATGTGTAAACCTTTTTGCCCCATCTCTCTGACCTTGCTTCCCTGTTGGAAGGCAAAGGATTTTTTTGAGGTGGAGGCTGAAACTCCTTTAGGCCCCTGTGAAATAGTTTCCAAATCAGCAGTATGGGCCCTGAATAAATGGGAATGAGTTTCTGGGACCCTGTAATACCTGTCTGGCTTGGCTGGAGCAGGAGGAAGAGAATCAGGGGTAGCACTAGAATCAGAATACAAATCATCCAGAACATCAAGTACAGGGGGAATAGCTAAGAGCCTGTGCTGAGGCTTCTTAAGGAAAGTCCTAAGGCATTTCCTAGAATCAGAATATTCCTGACCCTGCCACTTGAAATGTTCACTCATGGTGTGCAGAACTTCCCCAAAATAAATATCCTCAGGAGGGGAGGCCGAAGGTATGGAATCTTCTGCATCCGAGTCCTCATAGGTCTGGAAGAGCTCTTCCTGGCTATCAGAGTGGACAGAGCCCTCAGAGTCTTCATCAGAAGGGGAAGGGTCTGAGGGTTCAACCCGGGGCCTTTTATCAGGAGAAGGCTGGGATGCTTTCTCAGGATGGGCCTGTGAACCTCTGATCATGGAAATTAAATCAGCAGCCATGGACATTTGTGTCTCCGGAGTCAGCTGAGGTAAGGATTTGGAAGCAATATGCTTTCTTTTGCTGGCTGCCTTAGCCCTAGTGTAGGCCTTAATAGACATGGCCATAGGAGGCCTGGCAGCTCCACGTACAGGAGTGACCTTGTCTTCAGCAATGGTCTCGGGCATTTCCTCGGTTTCGGTATCCGGAGGAAAGTCTATAACTGGCGGAGTAATATCTGGAATCTGAGTCGTCGGTAATGCGGTGTCTTCGGTTCGGAGCGGTGGAGAGACCGTCTCAGAGGGAACCGGAGCACTCGCGCTAGGTTTTGGTGTGGAGTCGGTGGTAGACGCGGGCCGAGGATGTCGGTCCTGGTCTTTTCGCTTTTTGGGAGTTTGCGATGTCGGAAGATCCGACGGCATGGTGTAAGCAAATTTATCGCCGAAAAAATCTTCAGCGAACTCTGCCCGGCGCCTGAGAGTGCGCTTGTTGAAGCGAGCACAGGCTACACAGGCCGAGACGTCGTGGTCTGGGCCCAGGCAAGGGAGGCAGTAAGAGTGGAAATCCTTATGAGGTATTTGTTTACCAAAAAAAGACAATTGTTAACTTTTTCAGTAATTTCTGACATCGGCTGAGGCAAGAAAAGGTCCCCAATGGGGTACTTAGCTTTTTTGATGACTTCGTATCGAGAATACAGGAGCTGACCGACCGGCACTTGCGAACTGCTTCTGCTTCGGGCACTGCGCGGCAAGAAAGACTGAAGAAAATGGCGTCGGCTGATGCTTATGTACTCCAGCCGCTCTGGCGGAGAGAAATGCGACATCAGCCGACGTCGGACCCAGACTTTGGAATCCGGCCGACCGAGGGCTGCCTGAGGCAGGACAACCCACATGTTATGACTGCAGTTGCATTCTTGAAGGACATCAGACGTCATTTCTGGATAATTAAACAGAGAACCAAAATATTTAGAAGCAAAAATGTACCAACGGCCGATAGTGCACTGATTAAATAAAGCACAAAACCAACAGCAAGGTACGTCGTGGTCAGGGCCTAGGCAAGGAATACAGTACAAATAAAAATGCTTATGAGGTATTTGCTTCCCACAAGTAACACAATTATTAACTTTTACTGACACTGGTAAGGAGAAAAAAATTTTCCCCAATGGGGTACTTAGCTTTTAGTTGAAGACTTCAGTTCTGAAACTCAAAAACGAAAACTTCAGGAGGTGGCAAACGGCACTTGCAAACTGCTTCTGTTTCAACCCCTGCGTGGCAAGACTGATGTAATGGCGTCGGCTGCATGTTTTATACCCCCTGACAACCTGACGTCATGGAAGAAGGGACAGCAACCGACGCAGGACCCAAGACTTTGTTAATCAGGCTGAGGGCAACCTACCAGCAGATTACCCAAAAGTAATGACTGCAACAGTGAAACACGATCATGATCCTTGACAGGGGGGCATAAAAAAAAGTCCCTTTAATAAAAGCTTTACACAGTCTGGAGAAGGCTGAGGCAGAATTCTCATCCACATGAAAAAGAGTAATGGCAGCCAATTGAACCTTGACAGAAGAACTAGCTCCCTGTTGAAAAATATCAGCTAGGAAATCAAGAATGGCAGAAATAGGAACCGTGAAGGGGTATAAACTCCTTTGAGAGGCCCTAAAGGAAAAACGTTTCCATTTACTGCGATAAACCTTCCTGGTTGAAGACTTATGAGCAGCAACCAGAACAGACCTAACTGAAGAGGATAATCCAGGAGTCCTAGCGATCATGGGAACTGGAGCAGCCAAGCTGTGAGCTTTAAACTGCCCAGGTTCGGATGAGTAACCCCCGATGGGTGTGAAATCAGATCCTGAATGGGATCCAAGAGCCACGGCGAAGTCCGAAGGTGAGGACCAAAGGAAGGGAAACCATACCTGGTGAGGGCAAAACGGGGCAATGAGGATAACTTTGCTCCCCAGTCGACGAGCTTTCTGTAGAAACCTCGGAATAAGAGGTACTGGAGGGTAAGCATACAGAAGACCGGGAGGGCAAACATGGACTAAAGCATCTCTGGGGGACTCCCCTGGCAAGGGGTTCGGAGCGAAAAACTAATTGCACTTCGCGTTGGAAGGAGATGCAAAGAGATCATAGTAAAGCTGATCCCACTTCAGGAAGATCTGCTCCACTACTAAAAGATTCAGAGACCACTTGTAAGGCATCAGAATAGTCAGACTTAACCTGTCCCTTAGACTGTTGGACCGTCCCGGAATGTGCGTTGCTATAAGGAAACGACCTGTGGAGATAGCCAAATCCCACACTCTCATGGCCTTGCAACAAAGGGGGTAAAAATCTGGTCCCTCTATTTTTGTTGATATACCAGACCAATGACATGTCTGACTGAATTGCATTGGTTCCCAGAGAAAGAAAGGCATGAAGGGCCTGTAACGCTAAAAGGAATGTCCTCATCTCTAGAACATTTATGTGCAAGCTGATCTCTACAGGGGACCACAGCCTTAGACTGTCCTGCCCGAACAATGAACCCCCCCCCCACCCGAGTTGGGAGGCATCCGTGGTTACTGTGGCTTGGACAGGAGCTGGAGCAAACGGTCGTCCTTCCAAAATGTCCGGAACACACATCCACCAGAGAAGGGATGACACAGAACCGACAGAGTTGTATTGGATACGACAATGGAAGTTCCAACATGGAACACTGTATAGCTAGTGTCCACTGTAGAACTCTCATATGTAACCGGGCACACAGAAGAAGCGTCGTGGTCGCCGCCATTGAACCTAATGCCCTCAACACTGATTCCGCACATGGAAGATGAGAATGGTACATCAGAAACATGCATCCTCAGGTATTGTATTCTCTCCAGGGTCAGGAAAATTTTGCACTGTAATGTATTGATCCTTGCTCCAATGTAGTCTATCACCTGGACAGGATTTAGAAGCGACTTGGATGCATCAATTGCAATTTGCAAATGCAGGGGAAGCTTTAAGAAAATTCCTGGTTTCAGAAAGTAGAAGCCTGGTGGGAGCAGTGAGGAGCCGATCGTCCAGGTACAGACAGACAAATCTCATGAACCCTCAGTTGAGCCGCTACCACCACCATCACTTCGGTGAACACTCTGGGGGCTGTGGCGAGAAAAAAGGGTAGGGCTCGAAATTGGTAATGATGGTCTCCCAGCCAGAACAGGAGGAACTTCCCGGAGCTTCTGTGCATCTATATGTGATGGTAAGCATCCTGGAGGTCTAACGAGCACATACAATTGCACTCCTGAAGG
Source organism: Protopterus annectens (assembly GCF_019279795.1). Lineage (NCBI taxonomy): Eukaryota > Metazoa > Chordata > Ceratodontiformes > Protopteridae > Protopterus > Protopterus annectens. Next base: position 492,460,963 of record NC_056749.1, on the reverse strand, counting down.
TACGGCATGATGGACTGTAGTGTGACCATCCGGAATTTTTCTTTGGCAACTGACAGGTTCAGGGTAGATAAGTCCAGAATGGTCCTTAAGTCCCCAGTTTTCTTTGGCACCAAAAAGAACCTGGAGTAGAAGCCCAATATGGACTGATCTGGGGGGATGGTTTCAATGGCTCGTTTTCCTAGAAGCTTGGAAATTTCCTGTGCTGCTGCCTCCCTTTGCATAGGTGGTACGCCCAGGAGGGGTTTGGGAGGAACCACAAAGGGGATAGAGTATCTCTGGATAAGATCTAAGGCACCCAGAGGTCTGATGTTATGGACTCCCATGCCTCCAGGTGCAAGGACATTTGTCCCCAGACTGCCTCCAGAGTAGAGCAGTCGGGCAACCCTTCAGGGTTGCTGTCCGGGCCTTTCCGAAAAAAGCTTCTAGAGACCCAAAATTCCTTGGACCCCCCTCTGCCTCTGGGCCAGTGTCCATTCTGTCCCCCTCTGCCTCTGGGGGAAGAAGAGCCCTGAGTGTCCTGGGAATACTGTGACTTCCGGAATCACATCTTCTTTTGCTCTCTCTGATTCTGGGAAAAGGATCTTTGAGGGTTTAAGAAGCAGACTCCAACGGCAGACAGTAGTCTTCTCGTCCTTCTCACTCTGAACTAAAGTCTCTTTGACAGTCTTACCAAAGAGAGTAAAGCCGTCATAAGGGGCATTGGCAAAGGACGCCTTGAAAAGTTCTGAAAACTTACAGTCTGAGCCAGGCGTTGTGCCTCATGGACATGCCAGACCAGCTGCCCTAGCTGCTCTTTCACTAGCATGTGAAAGGAGTTGCATGGACGTGTTGGAGACTGCTTTCAAAGTGGCCGTCCCCACAGAGAAAGTACAGTTGTGTACACTTACCATAAATGTAGATGTTTGACTGTATTCACTGTTGCAGTCATTACATTTGGGTTATCTGCTTGCAGTAGCCCTCAGTCAGCCTGATTAACAAAGTCTTGGGTCCTGCATCAGTTGTTGTCCCTTCTTCCATGACGTCAGGTCGTCAAGGGTATAAAACATGCAGCCGATGCCATTACATCAGTTTTTCTTGCCCCAGATGTCACATGCCCCCCTAATGGGAAGCAATTAAATCTATAAATATACAAGGTTATACCTCCAACAAAAACGCAAATGAACCAAAAATCTTTTTGAGCATAGTAAAGGAGAGTAGAGGTATAGCCAAAAAAGGTAAGGGGGCTAGAGGGAGGGCAACAAGGACTGCAACAGTGAATACACTCGAACATCTACAATTATAGTAAGTGTACACAACTGTATTATGTTCTTCAGGTATCACTGTTGCAGTCATTATATTTGGGTAGATTCCCAAAGCTAAGGATGGGAAGAGGAATTTAGATAGCATTAGGACCAGCTATAAGGCACTGCAAGACTGCAGTGGCAAAGCCAGCTCTGGATTTAGAGAAAATTGACAAATGATAATGCTTGGAGAAAGTATGTACAGAACTCCAGGTAGCAGCTTCTAGGATGTCCCTGGTAGGGACGCCTCTGAGAAAGGCTGTAAAGGTAGATACAGCCCTGGTTGAATGGAGTCTGATCCCCTGTGGGATAGGTTTTTCATGGTGCTTATAGCAGAAATTAATGCAATGGCCTATCGATTTTGGAATGGTTTACTTTGAAATAGCTTTCCCCTCTATTCCTGCAGCAAATGCCACCAGCAGTTGTTCAGATTTCCTTTGAGGTTTAGTCCTGTCCAAGTAGAATCTAAACTGTCTGTGCACATCTAAAGAGTGCAGTATCCATTCCCCTTTGCTCTGTGGATTAGGAAAGAAGGATGGCAAATGAATGGACTGATTAAGAGCCACACTGGATACCACCTTGGGCATGAAGGAGGGATTGGCTCTGAGGGACACCCTGTGTACATGAAAGATGATGAAAGGCTCCACTGCAATAAGGGCCTGTAATTCAGATACCCTTCTTGCAGAAGTGATTGCTAAAAGGAAAGCTGTTTTCCAATAAAGCAATTTTAAGTCACCAGTAGCAGCTGGCTCGAAAGGAGGTAGAGAGTTTCTTCAAAACAAAATTAAGATCCCAGGCTGGGGTTGGAGCTCTCCTGGGTGGTCTCAAATTTTTGGCCCCTCTGAGGTACTGCTTGAGCATTGGATGAGAGAAGAAGGGAGAGGTTGTGTGTTGTAATGAGCTGAAATGGCTGAGGTGTGGATTTTAATGGAGGAAAAAGACAAGCCCTTGTGAAGCATCTCAGTCAAGTATTGTAAAATCTGAAGTAAATTGGGCGCTGCTGTGCTCATCCCTTGAGACTGGTTCCAGACACAATCCTTTCCATTTTTCAGCATAAGATTTTCTAGTACTAGGCCTCCTTGCCTCTAAAATGATATCCATCACAGGTTTACTGAAGTATGGTAAAGGAAAGATTAGGTAATTAGCCAGGCTGCAAGGTTCAGTGTTATAAGTTGAGGGTGCAAAATCTGGTTCTCCTGCTGGGACAACAGGGAAGGAGTCTGAGGCAGGTGCCATGGGGAAAACCGTGACACTGCGCAGGAGGGGGTACCAGTGTTGGCGTGGCCAGTCTGGAGCAATCAAAATCATCCTTGGTTTGTCCTGTTTGATTTTTAGTAGTACTTTGGAAAGCAGGGGCAGAGGGTGGGGGCATAGACTGCTAGACTTTTCCAGCTGAAGGACACGGCATCCACTTTCCAGGCTTGTTTGTGGGGAGCCCTTGTGCAAAATTTGTCCAATTGGTAGTTCTGGGGAGAGGCAAATAGGTCTATATCTGGACTTCCCCATTTGCTTGTCAACATGTTGAAAATCCTTGGTTCCAGTTTCCACTCGTGTGGGCCCATGAGGTTTCTACTTAGCCCGTCTGCCAATGTATTTAATTTTCCTGGCAGGAATTGAGCTTGTAGATGCACTTGGTAGCTCAAGGCTGTGTTCCACAATGCCATGGCTAGGCTGTAGAGGGGGTAAGAATGTGTACCCAACCTGCTTGTTTATGTACCACATAACAGTGGTGGTGTCAGTCTTTACCATTAGTTGTCCTGGAAGAATGCGGTCCTTGAAAGCTGTCAGAGCATTCTGTACAGCTAACATTTCTTTTTGATAGATATGCAGGTGCATTTGACTTGGGTTCCATTTGCCTTGAATGCACTTCCCTGCCAGGGGAGCCCCCCATGCATAGTCTGATGCGTCTGTTAGGCTTTGGGCGGTGTGAAAGGTAGTCCCTTGTTTTGGTGGCAGGCCTCTGCCCACCAAAGGAACACTAGGCGTAGGCAAGGTATGATGGGAATCATTGCTTCTAGATCGTGGGAATGTTGACTCCATAGGCTTTTTAGATACCACTGTAGTTTCCTCATATGTAGTCTTGCATATGGAATTAGAAGAATGCAGGAGGCTATGAACCTCAAGTCTTGCAGTATTTGTCTTGCAGATAGCAGGGTTTTTGTGGCCACTTGTTTGAAGTAAGTTGTCAAATGAATTTGTTTCTCTGGCGTGAGGTAAGCCATCTGGGAAGTGGTATTCAAGCTTGCTCCCAGGAATATCATTTGTTGACAGGGTACCAGGTGAGATTTCTGTTCATTTATGGTGTACCCCAAACAGGTTAGAACCCTTTGTACAAAAGCCAGATGATTCAAATGTATGTCCTGGCTTTCTGCCTGAATTAGACAATCGTCCAGGTATGGGTATATTTGAATATTTCTTTGCCTGCAGAATGCAATAACTGGAGCTAGGCACATTGAATATCCAGGGCACAGCAGATAAGCCAAAAGGCAGTGCAGAGAACTGACAGTGTGTGTAGCCTGCTTTGAAGCAAAGGTCTCTTCTGCAAGATTCCCTGATTGGGATGTGCAGGTATGCTTCTTTTAAATCTCGTGTTGGTAAACAGGTGTCGTTGCCTAACATAGGAAGCAAATGGTGAAGAGTCAGCATTTTGAATTTTTGAATCTCCAAAAAGGTGTTTAGAGTAGACAGGTCCAGGATAGGACGCCATTAATTGTCTTTTCTGGGTACCAGGAAAAGACTAGAGTAGAGACCTTGTCCCTTTTCATCTTCTGGTAACAACTGAATATCCCCCATGCTTGAGAGAGAAAGTACTTGTTTTTGGGCCTCTGCCCACTGATTTGGGGGTAGGTCCGGAAACCCGTTTGGTGTTGGCAATGTGTGGAAGTGAAATCTGTATCCCTGGGACACTACATTTAAAACCCATTTTCCTGGGTAATGAGCTCCCAGTTCTTTGATTGAAGAGCAATCTTTCCCCCCAAAGGGGCAGCCAGTTGGATAAGTGCTTGGAAATTTTTAAAAGGAAGTCATTGAGACAGTTTACCATAGGGGGGAGTCTTATTACTCCCAGATTTGGAAGTGGAGCCCCCCCACTGCTTAGTCCTGAGTGTCCCCTGGGACTGAAACTTGGGGTTACTGCTGTGTCTGGGTTTGGCTTGGGAAGACCTGAAAGGGGCTGGAAAGGACCAATTCTTAGAGGGCCAGTGCCTACTAACTCTAGGAGGCTGAACTTGTAAGAAATCTTTAACAGTTTGCATAGATTTAGCTTTATCTTCCATCTTAAGAACTTACTCAACCTTGTTGCCAAACAGGCAAGTCTGATTTAAGGGAGCATCCAACAATTGAGCTTTAACATGATCAGGTAAAGATTGCTCCTAAATCCAAGCATGCCTTCTGAGCACAGACCCAGTAACAGCAGCCCTGCAAGAGGCCTCTAATGAATTAAAAAGTACAGTTGTGTAGACTTACCATAAATGTAGATGTTAGAGTGCATTCACTGTTGCAGTCATTACATTTGGGTAATCCTGCTGCCAGGTTGCCCTCAGCTGGCCTGAATTCCAAAGTCTTGGGTCCTGCGTCGGCTGCTGTCGCCCCTTCCCTGACATCAGTTTTTCTTGCCCCAGATGTCAGGTGCCCCCCCAAAAGGGTAGCCAAACTTTATGTATATATTCAGAAATACATCAATATAAATTTTACCTTCATCTATAAGCAAATACGCCACATACGTAGTAAAAATCAGAGAAAGAAAGATAAGATTCAAAAGAAAAAAGGGGGAAGGCAGATGGGTAACCTGGACTGCAACAGCGAACACACTAACATCTACATTTATGGTAAGTGTACACAAAGTACAGTTGTGTACACTTACCATAAATGTAGATGTTAGAGTGTATTCACTGTTGCAGTCATTACACTTGGTTATCCTGTTGGCAGGCTACCCTCAGTCGGCCTGAAATCCAAAGTCTAGGTCCGGCGTGGGTTGCTGTCGCCTCTTCCCTGACGTCAGAGCACCAGGGGTATAAAAGACACAGCCTATGCAATTTTCTTCAGTTTTTCTTGCCCCAGATGTCCCCAAAAGGGTAGGCTAAAAATATGCCAATAAAACATGCATGCACCAAAATGTATTATACCATCATCTACAAGCAAATACACCACATAGGTTGTATAGATTAGAGAAGTGCAGATAAGATCCAGCAAAGATAAGGGGGATGGTGGGAGGGTAACCTGGACTGCAACAGTAAATACACTCGAACATCTACATTTATGGTAAATGTACACAACTGTACTACGTTCTTCGTGTTTCACTGTTGCAGTCATTACACTTGGGTTGAATCCCAAAGCTATGGCTGAGAGGCTGGTGCTAAATAGCATTAGGAGCGGCTATAAGGCCCTGCAGAACTGCAGTGGCAAAGCCTGCCTTGGATTTAGAGTAGAGTGGTAAATGATCGTGCTTAAGGTGTGCACTGAACTCCAGGTAGCAGCCTCTAAAATGTCTTTGGTTGGCACTCCCCTGAGGAAGGCTGCTGAAGTGGCTGCTGCTCTGGTTGAATGTGGCCTAATGCCCTTAGGCACTGGTTTGCCATGTTGTGAATAGCAGAAACGAATGCAGTGGCCTATCTACTTTGAAATAGTCTGCTTTGAGATGGCCTTTCCTTGTGATCCTGCAGCATATGCCAGTAGTAGTTGCTCTGTCTTTCTGAAAGCTTTGGTTCTGTTCAAGTAGAAGCGTAGCTGTCTGTGTATTTCCAAAGAATGCAGAATTCTCTCCCCCTTATTCTGTGGGTTTGGATAAAAAGTAGGTAGATGAATAGTTTGGTTAAGGGCCACACTGGACACTACCTTAGGAATAAATGTCGGGTTTGTCCTCAGGGAAACCCTGTCTGGATAAAAAATGATAAAAGGTTCCACAGCCACGAGTGCCTGTAGCTCTGAGACTAGTCTTGCAGAGGTTATTGCTAGGAGCAGAGCCGTTTTTCAAGATAAAAACTTTATATCAGCTGTAGTGGCTGGCTCAAAAGGAGGCAGGGTGAGTTTTTGCAAGATATAATTGAGGTCCCATGCAGGTATTGGTAATCTCCTTGGAGGCCTTAAGTTTTTGGCTCCTCTGAGGTACTACCTTAAAGGATGTGAAAAGACTAGTGGCTGTGTACTGTAATGAGCCGAAAAGGCAGAGGCATGAATTTTAATTGATGAAAAGGATAGGCCTTTGTCCAGCATCTCAGTTAAGTATTGCAAAATCTGAGGAATATTTGGTACAGCTGTGTCAATTCCTTGTGCCTGGTTCCAGGCACAGAATCTCTTCTATTTTCCAGACTAAGAATTTCTGGTACTAGGCCTTCCGGTCTCCAAAATGACATCCATCACAGCTTTAGTGAGAGGTGTGTTTTGTATGACTACATTATCTGCCATGCTGCCAGATTTAAGGTCTTTAGTTGGCTGTGCAGGATCTAATTGTTTTGTTGGGACAGTAGATAAGGTATTTGAGGCAAGGTCCAAGCCAGGCATTGAGACAACTTTTTTAGGAATGGATGCCAGTACTGGCGGGGCCAGTCTGGGGCAATCACTATCATCTTTGGCTTCTCGTCTGACCTTTAGGTGTACCTTAGGGAGGAGAGGCCATGGAGGAAAGGCATATACTGCTAAGCTTTTCCAGCTGAAAGATAGGTTGTCCACTTTCCATGCTTGTCTGTGATAAGTCCTTGTGCAGAATCTTTTTAGTTGGTAGTTGTGAGGAGAGGCAAAAAGATCTATATCCGGGCATCCCCATTTCCTTGTTATCATGCTGAAGACTTGTGGATCCAATTTCCACTCGTGGGGAACCATGAGGTTTCTGCTTAGTCTGCAGAGTATTTATCTTTCCTGGCAGGAACTGTGCCTGCAGATGTACTTGGTAAGTCAATGCTGTGTCCCACAAAGTCATGGCTAGTCTGCAAAGGGGGTAAGAATGATTGCCTCCCTGCTTGTTTATATACCACATGAACGTGGTGTTCTCTGTCTATCAGTAGTTGTCCCGGATGAAGTAGGTCCTTGAAGGCTGTCAGGGCATTCTGAACAGCTAGCATCTCTTTTTGATTGATATGTAGATGCATTTGGTTTGCGGGCCATGTGCCTTGAATACATCTTCCTGCCATGTGGGCTGCCCAGGCATAATCTGATGCATCCGTTGTTAATGTCTGCCTGGCTGGGGGTAAAGTGAATGGCTGTCCCTTGTTCTGGTGACAAGCCTTCGCCCACCATCGAAACTCCTGTTGCAGGCAGGGAATGAGGGTAATTATTGTTTCCAGGCTGTGGGAATGTTGAGCCCAAACACTTTTTAGGTACCACTGAAGTTTCCTCATATGCAGTCTCGCATATGGAATTAGTAGAATGCAGGATGCCATGAAGCCCAAAGCCTGCAGAGTTTTTCTTGCAGATAACTGGGCCTTTGTTGCCAACAGTTTGAAATATGTAATCAGTTGCCTTTGTCTGGCGTGAGATAAGCCATCTAGGCAGTTGTATTTAAGCTTGCACCTAGGAATATTATCTCGTGAGAGGGTACTACTTTCGATTTATTTTCGTTGACTGTGTACCCTAGGCCTGTTAGAAATCTCTTTACAAACGCCAGATGCTGTAGTAGAATGTTCTTGTTCTCTGCTTGAATGAGGCAGTTGTCCAAGTAAGGATATATTTGTATTCCTGTCTGCAGAATGCAATTACTGGTGCCAGACACTTTGTGAAGACCCTGGGCGCAGTACATAAGCCAAAGGGCAGTGCAGAGAATTGGTAGTGCATTGAGCCAGCTTTAATCTGAGGTATCTTCTGCATGTTTGTCTGATTGGGACATGCAGGTATGCCTCTTTTAGGTCTAAAGTCACAAGCCAAGCCTTCTTGCCCAGCATGGGCAGAGGCTGCTGTAGAGTCAACATTTTGAATGTTGGTATATCCAGATGTGTTTAGAATAGATAGGTCCAGTATTGGTCTTGTCCTTTCTTGGTACCAAGAAAAGTCTTGAATAAAATCCTAGTCCCTGCTCTTGCTCTGGTACTTGTTGAATGGCCCTCATGTCCATGAGGAATGAGACTTGTTTTTGTGCCTCTGCCCATTGATGTTTTGGCAGGTCTGGCCAACCATTTGTCCTTGGCAGGGTATGGAAGTGAAACTTGTAGCCTTGTGACACTGTCTAGGACCCATTTGTCCTGGGTTATGTGCCAATTTTGAGAAAAAAAAATGTTTGTTTTCCCCCTAAAGGTGCTGCCAGAAGATAAGTGCTTGGTGCAGGCAGGGGGAAGTCATTGGGACTGTTTCCTGTATGGCTGTGATTTATCTTCCCCACTTTTGGAGGTAGAAGCACCCCATTGTTTAGATCTGTACAAACCTAGGGGCTGGGATCTGCCCCTTTGTGGTCTGTCTGACACTGGAAAGGACAAATTCTTTGTAGGCCAGCGTCTGCTAAATTTTGGAGGCTGTACCTATAAGAAATCCTTAACCGTTTGCATAGATTTAGCTTTGTCCTCGATTTTCTCTAAAACCTCCTCTGCTTTAACACCAAACAAGGTATCATGCTGTAATGGAGCATCTAATAATTTTGCTTTGACATGGTCAGGCAGATTTTGTTCCTTTAACCAAGCATGCCTCCTGATGACAGAACCTGTGACAGCGGCCCTGCAGGAGGCCTCCAAAGAATCAAAACCACATTGCAAAGAATGCTTTCCAACTTGCTCAGCTGCATGCAATAAATCCTGCATTTCTTTGTTTTCTGCACATACAGAATTTATCAACATTTTCTGTTTAAGCAGTGACATAATATATTGCTGATATTTGAGCATATGAAACTGACAATTTAAAGCCCTTATAGCCAAGGTAGCAGAGGTGTAAATCTTCTTCCATCTGTCCAATGCCCTAGAGTCCCTGTCAGAGGGGGTAGGGTTTTTTGCAGTGGATGCCTTGACTCCTTTGGGACCCTGAGAGATAGTTTCTGGGTAGCAGCAGGGTTTCTGAAAAGGAATTTATGAGAGTCAGGAACCCTGTAGTACCTATCTGGCTTAACAGGAGCTGGAGGTAAGGAGTCAGGGGTCAGACTGGACTCTGAAAATACATCTACAATGTCCAACACAGGTGGAATAAGCTAGGGGCCGGTGTTGTGAGAGTAAAAGGAAGTCTCTGAGCCTTTTCTTAGATTCTGAATAATCTTGGCTCTCCCAGTGGAAATGTTCCCTCATGGTATGCAAGGTTTCCCCAAAAGAGTAATCCTCAGGAGGAGAGGCTGAAGAGAGAGATTCTTCAGCATCAGAAACCTCATAGGGAGGAAGAGAGTATTCCTGATCAGAAGAGGAATCAGATGAAATGGAAACCTGATCTGAAGATTCATATTCTGTCTCTTGCCTAGGCCTCTTATCAGGAGGGGGATGGGAACCCCTGATCAAAGTAATTAAGTCTTTGGCCATTTTTGAGCATCTGTTTTTTGGGCATGGAGGCCTGACCATGAGGCTGTTGTACTTGTTTCTTTGTCTTTAAAGGTGCTTTAGCCTTTGCCTTTGTAGATGGAGTCACTTTAATGTATAATTGAGTAGGTCTGAAAACACCCTCAGAAGCCGATGCCTGCTCAGCGGCTCCGGACCCATCTGAAGGAATAGTCTCTCCTAAGGTCCAATACCTTGAGCTTCCAGCAGCCTAGGTGACTCCACATGGGAGTTTGTAGCGGCCTGCAGGTCCAAAGTAGCGGGCGTCAGGGGCTGCGAAAGCACCTCACTGAGAACCGGTGACTGGCTTAGGAGAAGCTTCGTCGTCGGTTTTGGGCCTCGGTTGTTTTTCTTTGCGTTTTTTGTACACTCCAGTAGTCGGATGGCTATCCGACATTTCAGGATAATTAAACCAGTGTCCAAAAAAGTTTAAAGCAAAATCATACCGACGCTTAATAGTGCGTTGGTTAAATCTGGCATAAAACCGACAACCAGTAACGTTGTGATCAGGGCCTAGGCAAGGAATACAATAAGAATGAAAATCCTTATGAGGTATTTGCTTTCCACAAGAAATACAATTAACTTTTTCTGACATCGGTCTTGAGCAAGAAAAAAGTTTTCCCAACGGGGTACTTAGCTTTACTGAAGACTTCGGATCTGAAACTCAAACACGAAAATTTCAGGAGTCGGCCGACCGGCACTTGCGAACTGCTTCAGGCACCGCACGGCAAGAAAGACTGAAGAAAATGGCGTCGGCTGCTTCTTTTATACCCCTGACGACCTGACATCAGGGGAAGGGGTGACAGCAGCCAACGCAGGACCCAAAACTTTGGAATTCAGGCCGGCTGAGGGCAACCTGCCAGCAGGATTACCCAAATGTAATGACTGCAACAGTGAAACACAAACATCCACATTGCAAAGTATGTTTTCCAACCTGTTCAGCAGAATGCATTAAATCCTGCAATTCTTTATTTTCTACACAATCAGGAATCAACAATTTTCTGTTTAAGCAATCCAATAACATGTTGCTGATACTTCAACATATGAAACGGTAAGTTTAAAACCTTAGGCCAGGGTTGCATAAGTGTAAACCTTCTTACCCCATCTATCCAGCACCCTGGAATCTCTATCAGAAGGGGTAGGATTTTTAGCAGTAGAAGTCTTAATGCCCTTGGGTCCCTGAAAAATAGTCTCTGGATACGCAATAGGATTTTTAAAAAGGAACTTGTGTGACTCAGGGACCCTGTAGTATCTGTCAGGTTTTCTGGGAGCAGGAGGCAAGGAATCAGTGGCCAAACTAGATTCCGAAAAAGCATAATCAACAATGTCTAGTACAGGAGGAATAGCTAAAGGCCTATGCTGAGGCAGAAGAAAGAAATCCCTGAGCCTCTTTTTTGAATCGGAAAAATCCTGGCTTTCCCAGTGGAAATGCTCCCTTAGAGTATGTAAGATTTCACCAAAAGAAAAATCCTCTAGAGGGGAAGCAGAGGGAATAGAGTCCTCTGCATCAGAATCCTCATAAGTACATAAGGGCAAATCCAGATCATCAGAAGAATCAGAAAAATCAGAATTCTGGTCAGAAGATTCATAAACAACTTCAGTCCTAGGTCTCTTAGAAAGGGGAGGATGGCTTCAATTGATTAAAGTTATAAGATCTTCAGCCATTCTTATTTGTTTTTTAGGCATAGAAGCCTGAGCATGCAGCCTGGGCATCAGTTTCCTAGCCATGGTTTGAGATTCTGATGAAGGTGTCTGTTTAATATGCAAGTCCGTAGGCCTGAATACACCCTTAGAAGCTGGTGCCTGCACAGCGGCTCCAGACCCATCCAAGGTAGAGACATCCGCAGGTTCCACAAATGAAGCATCTCGCAGCATACCGGACTCCGAATGGGTCTCAGTAGATGCCTGTGAGTCAGACGTAGCGGGTATCAGGGATTGCGAATGCGCCTCACTAAGTACATGCGAACTGGCGACTGGCTTAGGAGAAGCGTCATCGGCAGCTTTGGAACTCGGCGGCCTGTCTTAATCTTTGCGTTTTTTTGGAATCCAGGTAGTTGGATGGCTAACAGATGACTGTTCTGGATAATTAAACTGAGAACCGAAATATTTAGAGGCAAAGATATACAGACGACAGATAGTGCGCTGATTAAAGCACAAAACCGACAGCAAGGTACATCGTGGTCAGGGCCTAGGCAAGGAATACAGTACGAATGAAAAAGTTTGTGAGGTATTTGCTTTCCACAAGCGATGCGATTAACTTTTACTGACATTGGAAAGGAGCAAGAAAAAGTTTCCCCAACGGGGTTACTTACCTTTAGTTGAAGACTTTGGTTCTGAAGCTCGAAAACGAAAATTTCAGGAGTCTGCCGACCATCACTTGCGAACTGCTTCTGTTTCGGGTACCGCACGGCAAAAAAGACTGATGTAATGGCGTTGCTGCATGTTTTATATCCCTGATGACCTGAAGTCATAGATGAAGGGACAGCAACTGATGCAGGACCCAAGACTTTGTAAACCAGGCCGAATGAGGGCTACTGCAAGCAGATAACCCAAATGTAATGACTGCAACAATGAAACACGAAGATAATCATAATTTCTTTACCTGATGTTAATCTTCATTCATTCCTTACTGATAGGAAAGAGTCTCTAGCTACTTTATGTCTTGGGAGACCCTAGGTAAGGATGCGCCAGAGTACCACTGAACCAAAGGACGCTTTCCCCTTGGAGACCAAATACAATTTGTAATGAGTGATAAAGGTACGAGGGGTAGCACATGTTGCAGCTGCACAGATATCCACTGAAGCCCTTAAATGAAAAGCAACAGAAGTCGCCACTGATCTGGTTGAATGTCCTTTGATCTTGCTCGGTAGAGGAATTTTATTATTTTGGTAGATAAAGTCTATACAATTTCTCAACCACTTAGATAAAGTTATCTTAGAAACAGTTTCCCAAATTTGGTCCCAAATAGGAAACAAATAACTGGTTGGACTTGTGTACTGATTTAGATCTGCCTAGGTAAAATCGTAATTGTCTATGTACATCCAAGTAAATGAAGGCAGTATTCCCCTTTATTTGAGAAGTTTGGAAAAAAGACTGGTAGATCAATTGTCTGATTAATGGTCAATTCTGAAATAACTTTGGGCAGAAAGGAAGGGTTAGTCCAGAAAGATACTTTGTCCTTAGGAAAGACCATGTAAGGGCATTTTATGCACAAGACCTGAAGTTCAGATATATACCTTGCTGAGGTGATGGCCACTAAAAACAGGGATTTCCAGGATAAAAACTTTATATCGCAAGTGGCAGCAGGTTTGAAAGGTGATGGTGTCAGAGACTGCAGTACTAGTCTTAAACTCCAAGGTTCGACTGGCTCTTTGAAGGGTGGTCTGATGTGAGAGACCCTTTTCAAGAAGGTTTTTACAGAGACGATGGGAAATTAAGGATGAGTCTTAGAATCCATTGTGGAAGTTTGAGATAGCGGCCAGATGTACTCGAATAGAGGAGGCTGCTGCTCTCGAATGAAAAATGCTGGACAAATAATCCAAAACCACATTAACTGAAGCTGAGCAAGGGTCTAGTTCTTTCTGTCGAGACCAAATAAGGAATCTTCCACTTGCTAAGCTAAATTTTCCTGGTGGATGGTTTTTGTGTGAAGCCAGAAGAATGTTACATACAGGGGAGGTAAGGTTATTCTGCCTGTCAATTACTGAAAGTGGAGAAACCAAGCTGCTACCCTGAGACTGGACATATTTGGACGCATCAACCTCTGTGGGTGTGACAGTAATTCCAGAGCTGGATCCAGAATCCATGGTTGGTGCACTAGGTGAGGCCAAGGGAAGGGGAAACAAACTTATCAGGGCCAGTAGGGTGCAATGAGGATTACTCTGCTTCTCAACAGAAGGGCCTTCCTTAGAAATTGTGGGATCAGGGGAAGGGGAGGGAAAGCATAAAAAAAGTCCCATGGGCCCTGTAGGGGAATTAGGGCACAGTGGCTGCTGCATTTGTGACTTGCTGGAGAGGCAAATAGGTCGCAGCAAGGCTGGCCCCAGCGGCTGAAGATCTTTGCTGCTATAGTTGAATTGAGGGACCACTCATGAGGCAGGAGGATACATCTGCTCAATTTGTCTATCATGTTGGAATCCCCGGGAATGTGCGTTGCTGTCGGAAAGCAGCTGGAAGCTGTAGCCCATTGCCAAATTCTCATGGTCTCTCGACACAATGGGTGGGACTTGGTTCCCCCTTGTTTGTTGATATACCAGACAACCAACATGTCGGACTAGAGAGCAATTGTCCCTGATGGGAAGGCAGACTGAAAAGCTTGAAATGCTAGAAGCACCACCCTCAGTTCTAGAACAGTGACAGCCTTGGACTGTCTTTCCCTGGAAGTGAACCCCCCCCCCCCCACCAAATCAGGGAAGCGCCTGTGGTCACTATGGCCTTGGGCTGAGATGGAGAGAAGGGTGACTTCCTTAGGAATTTTTCTGGCTTCATCCACCAAGTTAAATCTCGTTTGCATCAGTATGTTATGCAGATCTGAAAGGACAAAGAATGATTCGAAGGGGACCACTGTGTTAAGTAGGAGCCACTGAAGTCTCGTGTAGTCTCACCAGGGGAATATTGTAATTGATGCTGCCATTGATCCTAGAAGTTGAAGGACAGCGCAAGCTGGAACTTTGTCTTGCGAGAGTATCACCCGGAACTGGGACCACAGTCTTTCTAATCTATTACCTGGAAGGGAGACTAGGCAAGACTGAGTATTGAAAGTTGCTCCTAATGAATTCCAGGGGTTGAGGAAGAGTCAACTTGCATTTCTCCTTGTTTATTGATATTCCTAGGTATTTTGCTGGTTTTACAGTGTAATGTAAGGCTGTAACTAGTAGACACTTGGTGGGGGTGATAAGCAGCCAATCGTCTAAGTACGGAAACACTCTGAATCCTTGCAACTTCAGGTGAGCTGTTACCACTACCATGCATTTGGTGAACACACTGAGGGCCGTAGAGAGTCCAATGGGCAGTGCCCGGAATTGTGATTGGCTCCCAGCCAGAAGCAAAGGAGTCTTCTGGAGCATTTGTCCATTTTTAAGTGGTAATATGCATCCTGAAGATCTACTGAGCACATCCAATCATCTTTCTTCAGAAAGGGTAGGATAGTCTGAACAATGACCATCTGGAATTTTGTTTGGTTCACAAATTTGTTCAAAATACTGAGATCCAAGATCGGTCGCAAGTCCCCTGTCTTTTTTGGCACTAAAAAACATGAGTAAAATCTGGATCCTATTGGGTCTGGTGGGATTGCTTGGATGACCTTTTTGAAACAGCTTTCGTATTTCTTGAGCTGCTGCTTCCCTTTGACTAGGTGGAACATCGGGAATGTGCCTTAATGGCTTTGGTCCAATACTGAAGGGTATGTGGTAATCTCTGGCGACTATATTCTGCACCCAAGAATCTGTGGTTGTTTGCCAAGCAGAGTGGTGCAGAGAGAAATGCCCCCCCGATTGATTCCAGAGGAAAGCAATCTGGCCACTTTTGATAAGCGCTGGTAGGGTTGTCCAGAGAAAATCTCTTGACCCCTGGTTATGCGGACCCCCTCTACCTCTATAGGGCATCTTCCAGATGAGTTATTCCCTCTGCCCTGGGGTGTAAACTCGACACGTGTGTCACGGAAAGGACCCTGGGATTTCTTGTGCCACATCTTTCCGCTCCTCTGATTCCTAGACAAGGATCACTGGGCTTGGGGTGGAAAAATGCATGCCCATGGCAGACAGGGTCTTGCAGTCCTTTTCACACCTGGCTAACGTGTCCTTCACTTTCGGGGCAGAGAGGGAAGAAGCTTTCACTGGAACATTTAGAAAGAAAGACTTAAAAGGATCAGCAAAGTCACAAAGGTGCATCCAGGAGTAACGTCTCATTGACAACGCCTGAACCCGCAGCTCTAGCCACCCCTTCGATAGTGAGACAGATTAACTGCATGAACGAGTTGGATACAGATTCCAGGGTTGCAAGCTGTGAGACAACTTTGTTGCACATCTCAGACTGTCCCTGCTAAAGTTCTGGAGAGTTTCAAGATTAGGTCTCTCTGGAACCTGGTAAAGTGTGATCAATAAATTCAAGGACCGAATGATAAAGCTTGATGAGGCAAACACTCGCTTCCATAACCTGTCCATTGCCTGAGACTCCCTGGTTGGGGGTGAACAGAATGGCTCCCCTCGGAGAGCTCTTTCTTAGTGGCCACCACCACAGCAACTACCAGTAGGGCCTATGGACCAGTGTGGACTTACTTCCGGTGGGGACAGAATTTTGTCTGGTCTCCAGGGGATTGGTTCAATGGTATCAGGACTCTTCTATGTGCACTGCACGACGTGTTGGACTAGTTTGTCTGCAGGCAGGGTCACCCAAGAAGTAGAGGGTTGAGCAAGAAAAGTCTGCAAGAATACAGACCCCTCAGAGAAGAGGTTGGTGGACTTCCAGCCTTCCCGCTGTTTTAAGATTTCCAGTATGTCTCCAAAGGAGACATCCTCAGGGGCAACCGTGGGGACCACTCCCCTCAGCGTAGTCCTATCTTCCATGAAGGACTTTTCGAGATAGTCACGTGCTTCCTCTTTCATAATCTCTTGCGTGGTACCTCCTCGGCAGGAACATCTGAAGATGACTCGGAACAGAGGGCGTCCTGCAATAGGGTATCTTGAGGCTCTTGTGCTCAACATCCCAATGTGGTGGACTATGTCAGTTGCGCGCCACAGGGGGTAAATGTATGGCATTCAGACTCCGATGGAAATATCTGTGTGCTTGCGAAGACAAAGGCCCTCTCCATCACCTGAAAAGCTGGCCTGCCCAAAGAGGGATGGGAGCCCAGAACAGAGAACAACCTCAGAACCCAAGTCGCTCCCTGCTCTGACGAGCCTACTCCCAGGGAAGGAGTCCCAAGAGGACCTAGTGCTGCCAAGACAATGGGAATTGCAGGGGACGACACTATAGACAAAATGGGCGCCGCACTAGGGGTCACGGTGCCAGCAGTCCAGTCACAATCCCGAGGATGGCTCGGCAATGAATTAGTCTATGTCCAAAAGGTCAGCTCCAAAACCACTGTGAGGTCCAGTGATACCGAAGAAGTTGGAACCAGGATATGTGTCTATGTCAGGGGGCTTTGATATCCCTAAGGAGGTCGAACGAGGAGTATACGTAGGAGTCTGTGGGGAAAAACCCTTGGCTCCAGGTGGGAGTCAGCATTTAACAGGGGGTTATGATTCCTCTGGCCGCTAGAAGCTGATCCACAAGTCTCACCACGTTAAATTCTGACAGGCTCCTGGAGGAGCGAATTGAAATCCCTGACAGACAAGTCGCTCCAAGAAGGGGCTACACTGCTGACCAAAGAAGGGCTTTGCCATGGGGGAATATCAGGTCCGAGGGGATGTTTCTCCTTTTGACACCATGGTCTCATGACCAGCAAATTGCATAGGGAGGGGGGAAGTGACCAGAGTAGGGTAGGGTAAACTATTTTTGGTGTCGAAAGGGAGATTGGAGTATATGCAGTAGTCTTTATCGGTACCGTGGATGGTAACGAGGTGGATACTTGCAGTTCTGGAACCAAGGACAGCACCATGGAGGGGGGTTAAGACCCTGGTGGTGGAAGCTAATGGTGTCAATTTTGTAATTTTGGCCTTTCCCTAAGACTTAGAGTCAGTGCCATGGGGTGAAAACAGAACCAAATGGCTCTTACATTTGTGTTCTTTCTTGGGAGGGGTGAACCTCCGACCCAGAAATAGCCTCCGCAAAAGGAGTTTTTAGTAGGCCCTTGAGTATTAGCTTGTTTTTCCTCTCGTTAATCGTGCGAAAACTAAAAGCTTTACAAATTTCACACAGAGGTTGTATAGACTGATGAGGAACACCCAGACAAGTAAACGCAAGAGGTATGGGTGTCCAAATTTGGTATTTTGCGACCATACTGGTCGCACTGTTTAAATCCAGTTATTCCTTCTCCGACATAGCGGAGGAAGGCAATCCAAGAATAGTGAAACACTAAACAGATTACTCCACACACACACAAAAATTATCAACAGAGAAAGAAAAAGAAAACTCAATTTTTTTTTTTAAATACCTAACTAGACAGAAAAAGGAGGAAAAGGGGGGGGGATACCAGCAATGGTATTAAGGAATTAGCTCAGATGGTAGAGGGAAAGGCCTGTACCAGCGATGGTACTAAGAATATCCACAACTGGTAAGAAAAGAAAAAGGGAGGCACTAAAATAGGTATAGAAACTAGCAACTAATAAACTAATATATAATAAAATTAGTAAGAAAAACTATCAAAAGAGGTTTTAATAGAAAAAAATTCAAAAACATTTGGCTGAAAGCTGGCTGGACACATCTTGATAATTATGCAGCAAACAAGATTTGGGGTAATGCAGAGAGGGGCACTATGGGTAAAGATTAGCTCAATAGTTTTTTGGCTGCCCCAGTATGTCTAGGAGACCTCTCAACCAAGTGAGAGATTCCTGAAACTTTGAAAAAGACTGCAAAGATAATCCAGCTGTCAACTTAAGGAAAAATGTGAATACCTTGTAGTCTGAAGTAGGCTACCACAGAAGCTAGTCCCCCTTTATATCCATCCTTAGAGCAGTGGACAGACCAAAGGATAATATAGAGAACGAACAAAGTGATCCAGGCACAAAACCTTACATCTGAAATCTGAATCTATAGTAATGGGCATGTTTTTAAATCTAATGTCACCAGAAAGCTCAGAATGAAAGGTAGCAAGTTGTGAAGAGATAACATTTTGAACTTGGGCAATACCGCAAATTGGTTTAGGAAGGAAAGAAAGAAAGAAAAGATTCATGGAGGCCAATTCTGATGAACACTGGAAATTTTCCTGAATAAAACCATTCTCCGAGCTGAGAAGAAATGACCACTTTTATCACACCCTACAACAGGAGGTGCTGAATAAAGGAAGGAAAAGAAGAGTTTTATACAGCCAATGATAGGGAATGAATCCCTTAGAGGAGCTTCATCAGGCAGATGAGGTAGAATCCCTGGAAAAGGAGGGAGACGCACATACTACTATATTTGAACTTTGATGAAGTACTTCCAAAAACTATCTGTTGTCAGAGATAAATGGAGGTTTAGACTTTCTGGAAAAATTACAGGTGTGCTAAGGTGAGAAGGGGGAGCGGAAGCCATGTAGATAGTTAAGACTTATTAGACCATCTTTTACCTTGGGAGGCTCAGCCTCTCTTTCAGAACAGTCATTTCCACTTCTTTTTAAACATCTGCTTACCAGAAGCTTGCTGCATTTACTTGTCTTGCTTTCTGAAAAAGGTTGCAGAAGTAGCATTAAGCTCTTTCACAAACCTGGAGAAGGAAAGCTGAAAAATCTCAAATTCATTTATTCAGATTTCCTCAACAGTTTTTTGGGACTTCTGCAACAGAATGTATAAACACACAGTCAAAATTTTATCTTTGACTAGATAGCCACTTCAGATGCAAAAGCAATCAGGTTAGAGAGATGTGTTTTTTCCCCCTCACACAAGAAAGACACGAAAATACTAATGTTCTCAAAAGCAGCAAGCAAACTAACATACAAGCTTGTCAACTGACATTTCTACAAATACGTACTGCAAAAGAAAGAATAGTTGTGTAAAATCTTACCACAACGATATACATCCTTCTCTTCTCTGTTGCAGTATTCTTAACATGAGGGAGTTTTCCATTGTAGGTGACCCCATGTCGGCCAGCATACAGGAGTCTTTCACTACTGTCAGGTGCACGGTATGCTGCGCGTAGACTACTTCGGTATAACAGCCATAAAAGTGAAGTACACACGCACCGACCTCAGGACTGAATGCCCCAGGAAGAAAGCCAGCTTAAGAAATGTACGGCATGACCATCCAAGGTAAAAAAGCAAACAACCAGGGGGGAGGAGGGAGGGATTGGAATACTGCAACACAGAGAAGGACATCTATTGTTGCGGTATTACATAACTATTCTATGTCCTAGTCATCTGTTGCAATATTCCTAACATGAGGGAAGAGTACACAAGGTCATGAGCAGAGGGTGGAGGAAACAGCAGCTGAGCTTCCCAGAAAGTCATGGAATATAGCTCTGGAAAAACCTGCCCTACACCTAGAAATGCCATCCAATTTTTAATGTTTAGTGAAGATATGCACATAAGTCCATGTAGCCACTTCAAGAATAGAGCTAGTATCTAATCCCATAAAGAAATCACCTGACGAAGCTACAGCCCCAGTGGAATAGGCCTTTATAGAAGAAAAAAAGGTCTTATTATGCTTCACATAACAGAACGAAATAGCCATAAAAAAACAAGCAGAAATACTTAGCTTGGAAAGAGGCAATCCCAGAGACCTGGGATGACAGGAAACAAAAAGATGGTCTTGATTTTCAGACAGATTTGGTCTTGTCCAAGTAAAATCTAAGTTGTCTATGAACATCCAGAGTGTGCAACACCTTCTAACTAGAATTTTGTAGAGAAGGGAAAAAAAATAGGTAAATGAATGGACTAGTTGAATGACAATTCACTGACTACTTTTGGCATAAAGTAAAGGTTGGTACGCAAGGGCACCCCGTCTTAATGAAAAATCAAAAAGTGAGGAGAGGCCATTAGGGGCTGGAACTCTGACACTTCTGGCTGAAGTTATAGCTAGGAGAAATAAAGCTTTCTAGGAGCAGTGTTGCAGAGAAACTGGTAAAACAGACTCGGGGGGGGGGGGGGGGTAAGTTTTTAGAGTACAAAATTAAGATCCTAGGGAGAAGGGATAAGATTCCTTGGAGACCTAATATGAAAGACGCCTTTAAGAAATTGTTTAGCTTCAAATCTGATAGACTGGGGGGGATGGGCAGGCAGAAATAGTCGACATACTGGCCTTCACTGAAAAGTAGGCCAAGCCAGCACTGAAAAATTCACATAAGTAGGATAGAACTAAGCGAACTTCCACCGACAGTGGATCCTGGTTTCCGGAGACACCCTAAAGTGAAAATCTCTTCCACTTGGATAAGTAAAATTTTCTGGTACTGGGCTTCCTGCAGGACCTTAAGCATGCCCTCAGAGAACAGGTGTCTGAAAGGAATTAAAACCCTACCACCCAGTGTGAACTGGAGGGTAGACAAGTGGGGATAGACGAGAGTTCCTTTGTCTTGTGTGACAAATTCCACCCTGTGAGGTAACTTGTGGTGATTGCCCTTGGCTAAATGGAGGGTAAGAGGGAACCCAATGCTATCCTGGCCAAATAGGAGTCACCAGCAAGATTTTTGGGCTGTCCTGCTGATTTTTGAGCAGGACTTTCAGTATGATCAGAAGGGGAGAAATGCATACAGAAAAATCTCCTACCAAGAGAAGAGGACGCCCACCTTCCAAACCAGAGGATGTGGAACTCTGGCACAAAATTTAAGTGGTCTGCTCATGGGGGAGGCAGAATGATCTACATGAGGTATACCCCACTGTTGGACAATGTCCAGAAACATCTCTCTGAAGCATCCATTTATGCATGGGACTGGCTGGGGACCAGCTCAAGGTCTCTGCCACACAACTTTGGCTGGATGGAATATACACTGCCTGAAGAGTCACCTGGTATTTACTGGATTGCCAGCCTGCATTGTAGGTAGGATATGGTACCTCCCCTGCTTGTTCACATACCAGACGAATGTCATAGTCTGAACAGCTTTAACTGGCCTGGGAGGAAGAGAGAATGAAATGCTTGCATGGCTAGCAGAAGTGCCCTCATCTCCCTTTACACTGATGTGTTCCCTTTGCTGAGAGTGGGACCATAACCCCTTGTGCTTTCAAGTTTCCAAAAGTTGAACCCCAGCCCACTTTCCAAAATGTCTATGAGCAGCCACCACTGTAGTCCCTTCTGACAGAGGATGAGGGGAATTGGAAAGTACAGAGGATGTGAATGCTGTATCCAGGCTGACTTTAGGAACCACTGGAGTTCTCATGTGAAGTTTGGCCAAAGGTAGTATTGGAAAGTACAGTTGTGCACACTTACCATAAATGTAGATGTTAAGAGTGCATTCACTGTTGCAGTCCTAGTTACCCTCCCTCCAGCCCCCTGACTTCTATTGGCTATACCTCTATTCTTGCTTACTATATTTAAAGCTTTTTGGTGCATTTGCTTTTTTGTTGGAGGTGTAACCTTGTATATATAATTCCTTCCCATTATGGGGGCACCTGACATCTGGGACAAGAAAAACTGATGTAATGGCATCGGCTGCATGCTTTGTACCCCTGACTACCTGACATCATGGAAGATAAGACAGCAACCGACGCAGGACCCAAGACTTTGTTAATCAAGTTGACAGAGGGCTACTGCAAGCAGATAACTCAAATGTGATGAATGCAACGGTGAAACACAAAGAACATCAGTAGATGCCATGAATCCCAAAACCTTGAACTTGCTGGCTGAAATGCGGTGAAGACGCAGAAGCTTTTTGAAAAAAAATGAGGTCCTACACCTTCTGACAGGGAAGAGACCCTCAAGAGGTCTCCCAGTATCCCGCATCGCAGAAAAATGTGATCCTGAGAAAGGGTGAACATGGATTATTTGTGGATTATGGTGAATCCCAGAAGTTGTAGAAGAGAAATGGCAAAGAGGATGTTTTGCTCCAAGATCTCTAGGGAGGTTGCCATAAAGAGTAGATTGTCCAGATAAGGGAAAACGTGGATGCCCTGAAGTCTGCAGTGGGCAATCACAGGGGTTAGACATTTTATAAATACCCTTGGTGCAGTAGAAAGTCCAAAGGGCAATGCAGAGAACTGAAAATGCCAGGAAGCCACAGAGAAACAAAAATGACTTGCAGTTGGGGTGGATGGGAATGTGTAGGTAGGCATCTTTGATATCCAAAGGAAGCCAATATGCCTGTGGCAGAATAATGGGGAACGGCATTTGAGGAGTTAACATATGGAAGGTAGGTATCTTCAGGAAGGTATTGAGATAAGACAGATCCAAAATGGGTCTCCAAGGACCATCCTTTCTGGGTTCTAGAAACGTTGTGGTGTACAAATCCCTTCCTTTATACGCTTGAGGAACTTCCATAATGATCCCTTGTTTCCACAGCTCTACCAGTATATGTCTGGAACTATCCCCCTGAAGGAAGGCACAAAATTCCATATTAGAAAGTATCCTTTTTGAATGACAGAACTGAGAAGTCTTGAGTTATGCATTCCCAAACTGGTAGAAACAGAGGAGCGCTGGGAAAGACTAATGTGGGTGAGCTGGCTTGGGCAGTCAGAGGGAACCATGCTTGTCAAGCATGGGTCGCTTTCTGAGACGGAACTGCAGGAGCAGGCCTGGGCTGCTGAGACCTATCATCCTTTTTGTTTTAGGTGCTGGAGGGCAGAATACCTACATACAAAGGCAGTTTTTATGGGTAATTTTGTTGAAATTTATACACTGGGGAAACGGATGTGTTTCAATTCCTGTAATTCCTTTCCCTTTTCCTGCACAGATTTAAATAAATTAGCAGATACAGGGCCAATCAATGCAGAATTGTCCAAGGGGGCATTCATAAGTTTAGATTTAATGTTCTTTGGTAATGTCTGGGATCTTAAACAGCAGAATCTCCTTAAGACAGAGCCAGAGGCAGCTGCCCTTGCAGAAGCCTCTGCAACATCACAGCTCCATCTGACAGAGTGATGGGCTACTTGAGAGGAGGCTCCAAGCAAGAATACAGCCAAGGCTTTATTCTCACAGACAGACAAATCAGAAATGACCTGAAAGAGATGACAGAGAAGCTCTAGGACAAATACGGTCATGTGTGTTTGGTAATTAATGTCTCTAAATGCCAAGGTGGCTGAAGTGTAGACTTTCTTGCCTAGCCATTGCAGGATCCTGCTGTTCTTACCTGAATGAAGGAGAGAGGCTGAAGGCAGTAACCTGGATGGCTTGTCTGAAGCCACTTAAATAACCTATGGGTCTGCTGAGGGACACAAATAGGAACCTGCAGTCCCTCAGGGACCTTTGTAAAATCAGTCTGGTTTCTTAAGGGCTGGAGGTCGGGAATCGTAGGAGTAGGAAGGCAGAGGCAAAGGCACCTAGAAAGGAAAGTAATACAGGAGGAATAGCTGAAGGACTTGGTGATTCCACCTGCAGAAGGTCGTAGCATCTCGAACTTCAGATACCAGAGTGCTATCCCATCTGAAATGATCTTTCTTTTGGAGAGACCCTAGTCAAAATCAAAGTTCTTCCATTTCATAATATCCAAGTGACTCTCCTCCTGCACCAGGATGAGAGAGATTACCTTAGGGCCTTCGGTTTTCGCAAGTCTCAGTTCCCCTGTATATCCATGAGATGCCTGCTCAGCTTCAGAGGACGTGCCTGAGGTCAGATCCAAGGCGACCTCAACATCGGGCTCAGCCTATGAACGGGAACCAGGAACCGTAGGCACCTCCAGGGTTCTCATCTGCCTTAGGAGAGACATCCTTGGTAAGAGACATGGTAGAAGCTTCAGGCCTCGGCTCTTTGGCCTTCCACTTCGTGACTGACTCAACCTCAGTCCCTGAAGATCCCACCATCATGCTTTAAGCTAAAAACTTTAAGCATTGATTTTTCAAGTAAATGGTTAAGGAGAAAAGTCTACTTCTTAAGGTCTTAGGCACAAAGGCTTGGCAAATGGGACAGGATTTGAAGTCATGGTTAGCCCCTAAGCAGAACAAACACTGGAGATGGCCATCTACAGTGCAAAGAAAAATATTTGCCCTCTTCCCGATTTCTTATTTCTTTGCATGTTTGTCACACACAAATGTTTCCGATCATCAAACAAAAATACATTTTAGACAAAGAATTTATGTAAACACAAAATGCAGTTTTTAAGTGACTATTTATTAAGGAAAAAACACTACCCAAACCTACATCGTCCTATGTGAAAAAGTAATTGCCCCCCCTTGTTAAATCATGACGTAACTGTGATTAATCACATTTTTGGGAAAGCTGAGGTCAATTTCGCTAGCCACACTCAGGCCTGATTACTGCCAGATATGTTGAATCAAGAGATCACTTAAATAGAAACTGTAAAAGTGAAGTAGGCCAAAAGATCCCAAAAAGGAAGACATCATGCACCGATCTAATGAAATTCCGGAACAGATGAGAAAAAGTAATGGACATCCATCAGTCTGGAAAAGGTTACAAAGCCATTTCTAAACCTTGGGATTCCAGCGAACCACGGTAAGAGCCATTATCCACAAATGGCGAAAACATGCAACAGTGGTGAACCTTCCCAGGAGTGGCCAGCCTACAAAAATTACCCCAAGAGCACAGCGACGACTCATCCAACATGTCACAAAAGAACCGAACATCATCTAGAGAACTGCAGGCCTCACTTGCCTCAGTTAATGTCAGAGTTCTTGACTCAACAATACGAAAGACTGGGCAAAAATGGCATGCATGGCAGAGTTACAAGGCAAAAACCACTGCTGACCAAAAAGAACAAAGGTTTGTCTCACTTCTGCCAAAAAACATCTTGATGACCCCAAAGACTTTTGGGAAAAGATTTTGTGGACTGACTAAACAAAAGAAACTTTTTGCGAGGTGTGCGCCCAGTTACATCTGGTGTAAAAGTAACCATTTCAGAAAAAGAACATCATGCCAACAGTCAAATATAGTGGTGGTAGTGTGATGGTCTGGGGCTGCTTTTGGACCTGGACGACTTGCTGTGATTGATGGAACCATGAATTCTACTCTCTACCAAAAAATCCTGAAGGAGAAAGTCCAGCCATCAGTTTGTGACCTCAAGCTGAAGCGCAATTGGGTTCTGCAGCAGGAAAAAGATCCAAAACACGCCAGCAAGTCCACCTCTGAATGGCTTAAAAAAACAAAATGAAAGTTTTGGAATGGCCTAGTCAAAGTCTGGACTTTAATCTAATTGAGATGCTGTGGTACGACCTTAAAAATGCGATTCATGCTCAGAAACCCTCCAATATGGCTGAATTAAAACAATTCTGCAAAGAAGAGCTGGCCAAAATTCCTCAACAGCGATGTGAGAGACTCATTGCCAGTTATTGCAAACGCTTGACTGCAACTGTTGCAGCTAAGGGTGGCACAACCACTTAGGTTTAGGGGTCAATTACTTTTTCACATATGGCCATGTAGGTTTGGATAGCTTTTTCCCTTAATAAATAAAATCACTTAAACAATGCAATTTGTGTTTACTTGTATTATCTTTGTCTAAAATTTATATTTGTTTGATGATCTGAAACACTGACAAACATGCAAAGAAATAAGAAATCAGGAAGGGACCAAATACTTTTTCATTGCACTGTATGTGGAATTTGTCTTCCACACAGACATTTGCCTTTTTTGGATGACATTAACCCTACCACAAGACAGCAAAAAAAGTACAGTTGTGTACACTTGCCATAAATGTAGATGTTATAGTGTATTGACCGTTGCAATCACATTTGGGTTATTCCTGCCAGGGTAGCCCTCAGCCACCCCAAATACCAGAGGCTTAGTATTTCTGCATCGGTTGCTGTTGCTTCAGGACTGAAGTCATCAGGTCGTTAGTAGTATAAAGTACGGCAGCCGACGCCATTACATCAGTTTTTCTTGCCCTGTCAGGAGCCCCCAAGTGGGAGCCAGGATATGGTGGAAGAACCTCACCAGTAGAAAGTAAATACAAAAAAATGTCCTTACAAGGAGAGAGAGAGAAGAAGATGGGGATGGAGGGAGGGAAAAGTATAGTTTTGTACCTACCATAAATGTAGATGTTAGAGTGTATACACTGCTGCAGTCATTACACTTGGGGTTATCCTGCCATCAGGCGATTCCCCAGTCGGCCTGAGTTCCAAAGCCTTGGTCTGGTCCGGCATCGGTTGCTGTCGCCTCCTCCCTGACGTCAGTGCGACAGGGGTATATAAGATGCAGCAGACGCCATTTTCTTCAGTTTTTCTTGCCCCAGATGTCAGGTGCCCCCAAAAAGGTAGGCAATTCAAATTGCTAATAAAACATAGATAGGAAAAGCAAACAACAACTTTTAGTTAACAGCAAATACTCCCCATAGGTAATAAAGGGTAGAAGATATAGGTACGTACCAGCAAGTAAGAGGGGAAGGAGGGAGGGTAACCTGGACTGCAGCAGTGTATGCACTCGAACATCTACATTTATGGTAGGTACAAAACTATACTATGTTCATGTTACACTGCTGCAGTCATTACACTTGGGTAGAATCCCAAAGCTGAGGGAGGGTGGCTGGTTCTATAAGGCATTAGGTGTGGCTATAAGGCCCTGCAGCACAGCAGTGGCGAAGCCAGCTCTGGATTTAGAGTATAAAGGCAGATGGTAATGCTTGGTGAAGGTATGCACAGAACTCCATGTTGCTGCTTCCACAATGTCCTTGGTAGGCACTCCTCTGAGGTAGGCAGTTGAAGTGGCTGTTGCCCTGGTGGAGTGAGATCTAATGCTGCTAGGTATAGGTTTCCCATGGTGTGCGTAGCAGAAACGTATGCAATGTCCTATCCATTTTGAAATAGGATGTTTTGAAATGGCTTTTCCCTGTGCTCCTGCAGCATATGCTACCAGTAATTGCTCAGACTTTCTGAAAGCTTTGGTTTTGCCCAAGTAGAAGCGTAACTGCCTGTGAATGTCGAAAGAATGCAGTAGTCTCTCCCCTTTATTCTGTGGTTTTGGATAAAAAGTTGGCAAGTGAATAGTTTGGTTTAGAGCCACACTTGAAACCACCTTTGGCATAAACGAAGGGTTAGTTCTTAAGGACACCCTGTCCTGGTGGAAAATGAGGAAAGGTTCCACTGCCATTAGTGCCTGTAATTCTGAAACTCTTCGAGCTGATGTTACCAGGAGTAAGAGCAGTTTTCCAAGAAATATATTTTAATTCTGCTGTGTTAGCTGGCTCAAAGGGAGATAAAGTTAATTTTTCCAAAACAAAGTTGAGGTCCCAAGTTGGAGTAGGTGCTCTACGGGGCAGTCTTATGTTTTTAGCCTCTCTGAGGTACTGTTTTAGCAACGGATTAGAGAAAATTGGAGGATCCGTGTTGTAATGAGCAGAGATGGCAGAGGTGTGGATCTTGATGGATGAAAAAGAGAGGCCTTTGTCCAGCATCTCAGTTAAATATTGTAGAATCTGAGGAATGTTTGGGACAAGAGGGTCAAGGCTGTGAGCCTGGTTCCAGGCACAGAATCTCTTCCATTTATCCGAATAGGCTTTCCTGGTACTAGGCGTTCTGGCCTCGAGAATGACATCCATAACAGCTTTGGAGAGAGGCATTGCTTGCTTGACTAAGGAATTTTCCATACAGTTAGGTTTAAGGTCTTTAGCTGACTGTGAAGTATCTGATTGTTGTGCTAAGTCAGCAGATGTGGGATTTGAGGCAATATCCAGGGTGGTTCTTGTGCTAAATTCTTTAAGATTGGGTACCAGTGCTGGCGTGGCCAGTCTGGAGCAATCAGGATCATCTTTGGCTCTTCTTGCCTGGCTTTTATGAGAACCTTTGGAAGGAGAGGTAGTGGAGGAAAAGAGTATACTTGTAGGTTTTTCCAGCTGAATGAGAGGGCATCCACTTTCCATGCTTGTGGATGTTAACTCCTTGTGCAGAATTTCTGTAGCTGGCAGTTCATTGGGGATGCAAACAGATCTATGTCCGGGCTCCACCATTTCTGTGTTATTCTGAATATTTGTGGATTCAATTCCTATTCATGGGGATCCATGATGTTTCTGCTTAAGTCGTCTGCCAGTGTGTTTTTCTCTCCTGGCAGGAATTGTGCTTGCAGATGAACTTGATAGCTTAGAGCTGTGTTCCACAAGGTCATGGCTTGTCTGCAGAGGGGGTAGGAGTGAGTGCCCCCTTGCTTGTTTATGTACCACATAACTGGTGTCTGCTTTTAGTAATAGTTGTCCTGGATGCAGCAAGTCCTTGAAAGCTATAAGGGCATTCTGTACAGCTAACATCTCTTTTTGATTGATGTGAAGATGCCTTTGTTCTGCGGGCCACTGGCCCTGAATACATTTTCCTGCCATGTGTGCTCCCCAGGCGTAATCCGATGAGTCTGTTGTCAGTGTCTGCCTGGCTGTGGGTTGAGTAAAAGGCTGTCCCTTGTTGAGGTGACAAGCTTGAGCCCACCATCGAAACTCCAGTCGAAGGCAAGGAATTAGTGGTATAACTGTTTCCAAACTTTGACAGTGTTGAGACCATACACTATTTAGGTACCATTGTAGTTTCCTCATATGCAGTCTGGCATATGGAATTAGTAGTATGCAAGATGCCATGTAACCCAAGGCCTGCAGAATTTTTCTTACAGGGAGTTGGGTTTTTGTTGCCATCAACTGAAAGTATTGAGTCAGTTGTCCTTGCTTGTCTGGCGTGAGATAAGCCATCTGGGCCGTTGTGTTCAAGCTGGCACCCAGGAATATTATCTCTTGTGAGGGCACCAGTTTTGATTTCTTTTCGTTTACTGTGTACCCCAGGCAAAGTACAGTTTTGTACCTACCATAAATGTAGATGTCCGAACAGGATAGCATCTGCAGTCCTAACAAATGGGTTGTCCTGTCGTCAGGCAGCCCTTCGGTCGGCCGGATTCCAAAGTCTGGGTCTGGCCTCGGCTGGTGTCGCACTTCACCCGACGTCATCTCTGCTGGTCTTCGGGTATAAAGGCATCAGCCGATGCCATTTTCCTCAGTGTTTCTTGCCCCAGATGCCAGTTGCCCTCTTGGAAAACTAAATTTTGGGTAAATGCCAATGTTTCCAAAAAAAATAGTAGGCAAACACAAAAAATAAGCATGTATGTACATATATACAAACAAATACACCATAAGAGATCCCCCCCTAGCTAGCTATTAGGAGGGTAAATACCCTAGGAGTACCACAGAGGGAAGGAGGGTAATCCTGACTGCAGATGCTATCCTGTTCGACATCTACATTTATGGTAGGTACAAAACTGTACTATGTCCTTCAAGGATGCATCTGCAGTCCTAACAAATGGGTAGAATACCATAGCCAAACTAGGGGAGGAGGAAAAAGAGTTATGGTGTAGTTAGGATCCCTTGCAATACAGCAGTGGCAAACCCTGCTCGGGATCTAGAGTATAGAGGTAAGTTGTAATGCTTGGCAAATGTATGCACGGAGGTCCAAGTAGCCGCCTCAATAATGTCCTTGGTAGCCACTCCTTGTAAGAAAGCTGTGGTAGTGGCTGTAGCCCTTGTAGAGTGAGGTCTTATGTTCTGTGGAATTTGCTTTCCATGGTAGGAGTAACAGAATCTTATGCAATTTCCTATCCACTTGGAGATTGTCTGTTTGGAAATTGCTTTTCCTTCCCTTCCTGTTGCATAAGCTACTAAAAGCTGGTCAGTTTTTCTATTGCCCTTGGTTCTGTCCAGGTAGTAGCAACTGTCTATGTACATCCAAGGTATGCAGCAGTCTTTCCCCTGTTCTGTGGATTGGGAAAGAAGGTAGGTAGGTGGATTGCCTGGTTTAGAGACACTCTGGATACCACCTTAGGCATAAATGTAGGATTAGTTCTCATGGACACTATCTTGATGGAAGATTAGGAAGGGTTGTACTGCCATTAAGGCCTGTAGTTCAAACCCTTCTTGCTGAAGTAATTGCCAGTAGGAAAGCAGTTTTCCAGGATAGGTGTTGAAGATCTGCTGTTGCTGCTGGTTCAAATGGAGGGAGTGTCAATTTTTCTAGCACAAAGTTCAAGTCCCATGCTGGTAATGGTGGTTTCCTAGGAGGTTTTACATTCTTGATTCCTCTGAGGAACTGCCTGAGTAGAGGATGTGAGAAGACAGGGGGATCGAAGCTGTATTCTGCAGAAATAGCTGATGCATGTATCTTGATGGAGGAATAGGACAGGCCTGTATGGAGAAGCTCTGCCAAGTACTCCAGGATGTTAGCAATATCTATCTTTGACACATCTTTTCCTCTTTCAGTACTCCAAATGACAAACCTTTTCCATTTTCCTGCATAGTTCCTTCTTGTTGAAGGTCTGCGGGCCTCAAGGATAATGTCTTTAACCCTTTGGGATAAATCTGGGTTAGTTGCTGTTATGTAATGTTCCAGGCTGTCAGTTGCAGAGTTTTTAAGTTTGGATGCATGATGATGTAGTCGTTCTGAGTTAACATCAAAGGCATCAGGGGTAGTGTCCACAGTCTCCCCCGAGACATGCTCCTCAGCAATGGATACCAGTGTTGTCTTGGCCAATTTGGAGCTATCAGAATTATCCTTGGACGTTCCTCTTTGATTTTCAGTAGTACCTTGTGCATCAAAGGAAGAGGTGGAAATGCATATGCTGTCAGGCCTTTCCAACTGATGGATAGAGAGTCCACCTTCCATGCAAGTGGGTGGTATGTCCTTGTGCAGAATTTCTTGAGCTGGTGATTGAGTGGGGATGCGAATAGGTCTACTTGTGGTATTCCCCATTTCTTTGTGATGGCCTTGAAGATGTCCGGGTGTAGCATCCATTCGTGAGCATCCGAGGTAGTTCTGCTTAACATGTCTGCTAGGATGTTTTCTTTTCCCGGTACAAATATTGCCTGTAACTGGATGTTGTAGCTCAGAGCCATATTCCAAAGGTCCAGAGTCATTCTGCATAGGGGGTATAAATGAGTGCCTCCCTGTTTGTTGATGTACCACATGACTGTGGTGTTGTCTGTCCTTATCATTAAATGGCCTTCTTTGAGGAATGGTCTGAAATTCTGGATTGCTAGTTTTACTGTCAGCATTTCTTTTTGATTTATGTGCAGGTGCAGCTGGTCTGGAGTCCATAATCCTTGTATGCATTTGTCCAGCATGTGTGCCCCCAACCTAGGTCTGAGGCGTCCGTTGTGATGGTTTGGCTTGCTTGAAAGTTGTGGAAGGGCAAGCCTGGGTTTGACTGGCATGCTTGAGCCCACCATAGGAACTCTTGTTTCAGGCATGGGATTAGTGGTATTTCGGTTTCTAAGCTGTGCCTGTGTTGAGACCATAAATTCTTTAGGTACCACTGTAGCTTTCTCATATGCAGTCTGGCATGGGGGACCAGGATTATGCATGATGCCATGAAGCCCAAGGCCTGCAGTACTTTCCTTGGTGTTAGTTTGTTCTGCTTTGTTAATGCCAAGAAGTAAAGAGGGAGTTGTTCTTGTTTTTCTGCAGTTAGGAATGCCATCTGTTTTACTGTGTCCAAGTCCGCACCCAAGAATGTTCTTGTTTGGGATGGTATCAGTCTTGACTTTTTTAAATTGCCTGTGTATCCCAGGGCTTGTAGTAAGCAAATGACTCTTTGTAAGTCTTTTGCCAGCTTGCTTTTGTTGTCCGCTTGTATCAGGCAGTCGTCCAGGTATGGATAAATTTGGATTCCCTGTAGCCTGCAATGAGCGATTACTGATGCCAGGCATTTTGTGAATACTCTGGGCGCAGTAGATAAGCCAAAGGGCAATGCTGAGAATTGATAATGCTCTGATCCTGCAAGAAATCTGAGGTATCTTCTGCAATTTGGTCGTATGGGGACGTGCAGGTATGCCTCCTTGAGATCTAGAGTTACCAGCCAACACTCCTTGCCCAGCATGGGAAGAAGTTGCTGTAGGGTCAGCATTTTGAATTTTGGAACAATGATGAATGTGTTTAATGGACAGGTCGAGAATAGGTCTCCAACTTTTCTCTTTCTTGGTACTAGGAAGAGTCTGGAGTAGAATCCTTTGCCCTGTTCTGTAGGTGGTACCCTTTCCACAGCTCTCATCTTTGTTAATTGAGCTATCTGTTTTAGAGCTTCTGTTTTTTGGTTTGGAGGTAGGTTTGGCATTCCTCTTTTTTCTGGTAAGGAGTGGAAATGAAACCTGTAGCCTTGGTCTATAGTTTGCAAAATCCACTTGTCTTTTGTGATATAGTGCCAATTTTTTGAAAATAAGGCTAACTTTCCGCCTAAGGGTGCTGCTATTTGTTCCCTGGTAGGCGGTGTCAGAGCCAAGTCACTGTGATTGTCCTGTTGCAGTGGCAGTGGTTGTGTCTGTGCCTCGTTGGTTATTGCCTTGCCACTGGCGTCCTCTGTAGGCACCTCCTCTGGATTGATTTCTGCCTCTGGAACGTCTATTCCTGCCTCTTTGAGATTTAGAGGAGTCTGGAAAGGACCAATTTTTGGAAGGCCAGTTCCTGCTAAACCTTGGGGGCTGAACCTGTAAGAAATCTTTAACTGTTTGTACAGATTTTGCCTTCTCTTCCTAAGTAGAAAAAGGAGCCTCTGGATGGTCTGTATTGTCTGAATCATCAGAAGAATCATCTGAGGACACTGGCTCAGGGGGCTCTGCTCTAGGTCTCTTTTCTGGAGGCTGAGAGGCCCTGTCTGGGTGAGATTGGGATCCCCTTATTAAAGAGATGAGATCCTCTGCCAGAGTAAGCATTTGAGAACTGGAACTGGGCCTGTGTGAGGGGGGCTTAACAGGCACAGATTTAGCAGATTTGGCTGCTTTAGTCCTGGCAAAGGCCTTAATAGACATGGCTGCAGGAGGCCTAGCAGCACCACATGCTGGGGTAGAGACATGCAAAGGGATGGTGTCCGATAATTCTAGAGGAACCACATTAATAGGCAAAACTTCAGAGGCCGATTCAACTAGGGTAGCAGGAGCCTCGGTAGTAGTCATGGATTCGGCTGAAGATTGACCCGTTTGCTCGGTTTCGGCTGAAACCGAGACACTCGCGGTTTGCTTAACCGCGGTTTCGGCCGAAACCACGGACCGCGAGTGTCGGTCTTTTTCTTTGCGTTTTTTAACAATTTGGGTAGTCGGAGGATCCGACGGCATAATGTACACAAAATCTGAGCCGAAAACTGTTCAGCAACTCCGACCGACGCCTAAGCGTTCGTCGGTTGAAGGAAGCACAGGCCGAACAGGCTGCTACGTCGTGGTCTGGGCCTAAGCAAGGCAGACAGTAAGAGTGGAAATCTTTATGAGGTATTTCTTTCCCACAAGTTAAACAGTTATTGACTTTTTCTGACATCGGCTGAGGCAAGAAAGAGTCCCCAACGGGTACTTAGCTTTTAGAAGTCTTCGAAGGAGTATTCGGTAGTAGTAATCTCTGGATCTGACCGACCGGCACTTGCGAACAGCTTCTGCTTCGGGCGCCACGCGGCAAGAAAGACTGAAGAAAATGGCGTCGGCTGATGCCTTTATACCCGAAGACCAGCAGAGATGACGTCGGGTGAAGTGCGACATCAGCCGAAGCCGGACCCGGACTTTGGAATCCGGCCGACCAAAGGGCTGCCTGACGACAGGACAACCCAGTTGTTATGACTGCAGATGCATCCATGAAGGACATCAGGGCTTTTATACAGAAATTTGTGAGAGTCAGGGACTCTGTAGTATCTGTCAGGTTAAACAGGGGCTAGAGGTAAGGAGTCACGGTTTAAGCTGGATTCAGTGTAGACATCATCCACAATATCTAACACTGGCGGAATAGCAAGGGGTCTGTGTTGAGGCAATAAAAGGAAGTCTCTGAGCCTTTTCTTGGATTCTGAGTAATCCTGGCCTTCCCAATGGAAATGCTCCCTCATGGTATGTAAGGTATCCCCAAAGGAGTAGTCCTCAGGCGGAGAGGCTGATGGAATTGATTCCTCAGCATCAGAATCCTCATAAGGGGGTAAAGAATATGCTAGGTCTGAGGATGAATCTGAAGAAATGGACACCTGGTCAGACGAGTCATAGTATGCATCCTGTCTGGGCCTTTTATCAGGAGGGGGATGGGACCCCCTGATCAGAGTGATTAGGTCTTCGGCCATTTTGAGCATTTGTTTCTTAGGCATGGAGGCCTGTCCTGCAGAATGCTGTATTTGTTTCTTTGTTTTTAAAGCAGGCTTAGACTTAACAGGGGGTTTTAATGGTTAACTGAGTAGGTCTGAAAATACCCTCTGAAGCTTTGGGTTGCTCAGCTACTCCGGATCCCTCTGAAGGGTTAGCCTCGGTAGGCTGAAAAACTTGTGCGTCCGAAGGCCCAGCCATCTCCACGTGGGAGTCAAAGGCAGCCTGTGGTTCTGCAGAAGCGGTCGTCAGGGGCTGCGAAGGTGCCTCGCTGAAAACCGGAGAACTGGCGACCGGCCTAGAAGAGGCTTTGTCAGGTTTGGGCCTCGGATGCCTGTCCTTGTCTTTGCGCTTTGTATGTATTCCAGTCGTCGTATGTTCCGACGGCATGGTGTAATTACATTTTCTGCCAAAATAATGTTGGGCAAAATCAAACTGATGTTTAATAGTGTGCTTGTTAAACCAAGTACAAAACTGACAACCAATGACATCGTGGTCTGGGCCTAGGCACGGGATACAATAGGAATGGAAATCCTTATGAGGTATTTGCTTCCCACAAGAAATACAGTTATTAACTTATACTGACATCGGTCCGAGGCAAGAAAGTTTCCCCAATGGGGTACTTGGCTTTGTAGAAGACTTTGGTTCTGGATTCGGAATGAAAATCGCAGGTGTCGGCAGACAGGCACTTGCGAACTGCTTTTGCTTCAGGCACCGCGCGGCAAGAAAGTCTGAAGAAAATGGCGCTGGCTGCATCTTATATACCCCTGTCGCACTGACGTCAGGGAGGAGGCGACAGCAACAGATGCCGGACCTAGACTTTGGAACTCAGGCCGACTGGGGAACCGTCTGACGTCAGGATAACCCCAAGTGTAATGACTGCTCAGTTTAACACAATGAACATCCAGGACTCCAACAGTGGAGACACTCAAGCATCTACATTTATGGTAAGTGTACACAACTGGACTATGCTCTTCGTGTTTCACTGTTTCAGTCATCACATTTGGGTTGATTCCCAAAGCTGAGGAAAAGGGTGGAGGCAGTCAAGGAGACTAGAGGCTGGCTAGGATGCCCTGCAAGACTGCAGTGGCAAAACCTGTCCTGAATTTGGAGAAGATAGGGAGGTGTTAATGCTTATTGAAGGTGTGAACAGATGCCCATGTGGTAGCCTCCAGGATGTCCCTGGTGGGGACTCCTCTGAGGAAAGCTGCAGAGGTGGAGGCTGTTCTGATAGAGCGAGTCCTGACCGCCTTAGGGGGAGGTTTCCAGAGTTGGTTATGACAGAAATGGATGCAGTGTGCTATCTATTTGGAAATGGTTTGTTTGGAGAGGTCTTTGCCCTCCGCACCTGCAGCAAAGCTCACCAGTAATCTAACAGTCTTTCTGAATGATTTAGTCCTGTCTAGATAGAATCTGAGTTGTCTGTGCACATCTAGAGTGTGTAGGATCCTTTCCTCCTTGTTTGTGGGTTAGGGAAAAAGGTGGGCAAATGAATGGATTGGTTGAGAGCCACACTGGACACCACTTTGGGCATGAAGGATGAGTTAGTCCTGAGGGACACCCTGTCAGCATGGAAGGCAATGAAGGGCTCTACAGCCATGAGTGCTTGTAGCTCTGAGACTCTTCTGGCTGAAGTGATGGCCAGAAGAAAGGCAGTCTTTCAGGAGAGAAACTAACTCTGCTGAAGATGGTGATTCAAAGGGGGGCAGGGTGTGCTTTTCCAACACAAAGTTTAGGTCCAAAGCTGGGGTAGGTGCTCTTCTGGGTGGCCTCAAGTTACTAACCCCTCTTAGGAACTGTTTGATCAGAGAGTGTGAGAAAAGTGGGTACTCAGTGTTGAAATGAGCAGACATAGCAGAGGCATGAATTTTAATAGAAAAGGAGAGACCACTGTGTAGCGGGTCAGCTAGGTAATCCTGGATGAGAGTTAGGGAGGGCTGTGCCGTATCTGCTCCCCTAGCCTGAAACCAGGTGTAGAACCTTTTCCATTTGTCAGCATAAGACTTTCTAATGCTAGGGCATCTAGCCTCTCGTATAACATCTAGCATGTGTTTCCGATATTGGCAGACTGGATCAGTGGTCAGGGAATAAGCCAGGCTGCCAAAAGTGAGGGTCTGCAATTGGGGATGCATGAATTCTCCTTCCCTCTGTGTAAGGAGGGTTAGGGTTGGGGTCTGAAGGAGATGCCATGGTCGCAGTGGGGACAGGCTGCGCAGCACTGGGTACCAGTGCTGGCAAGCCCAGTCTGGAGCAATCAGAATTGTCCTTGGTTTTTCCTCTCTTATTTTGAGCAGTACCCTGGTGATGACAGGTAATGGGGGAAATGCACAGACTGAGAGGTTGTCACAGGGGAAGGATAGGGCATCCACCTTCCAGGCCATGCAGTGAGGCTTCCTGGTGCAGAAAGTACAGTTGTGTACACTTACGATAAATGTAGATGTTTGAGTGTATTCACTGTTGCAGTCATTACATTTGGGTAATCTGCTGGCAGGTTGCCCTCAGTCGGCCTGAATTCTCATGTCTTGGGTCCTGCGTCAGTTGCTGTCTTCTCTTCCATGACGTCAGGTCGTCAGGGGTATAAAACTAGCAGCCGACACCATTTTCTTTAGTTTTTCTTGCCCCAGATGTCAGGTACCCCTCAAATGGGTAGCAATATATATATATAAACTACATATACATGCAATAATACAAACTTTACCTTCATCTACAAGCAAATACACCACAAAAGTTGTAGAAGATAGTGAAGGAAAGAGGAACTCCAGAATAAAAAGGGGGATGGCGGGCGGGTAACCTGGACTGCAACGGTGAATACACTCGAACATCTACATTTAGGGCAAGTGTACAAAACTGTACTATGTTCTTCGTGTTTCACTGTTGCAGTCATTACATTTGGGTAGAATCCCAAAGCTATGGATGGGAGGCTGGAGCTAAACTGCATTAGAGGCGACTAAGGCCCTGGAGAACTGCAGTGGCAAAGCCTGCCCTGGACTTAGTGAGGCAAATGACAATGCTTTGTAAAAGTGTGAACAGAACTCCAAGTAGCAGCCTCTAGAATGTCTTTGGTTGGTACTCCTCTGAGAAAAGCTGCTGATGTAGCTGCAGCCCTGGTGGAATGAGACCTGATGCCCTTGGGCACCGGTTTGCCATGGTGTAAGTAGCAGAAACGAATGCAGTGGCTTATCGACTTTGAAATAGTCTGCTTTGAACTAGCCTTTCCCTCTGATCCTGCAGCAAATGTCAGTAGTAACTGCTCAATTTTTCTTAGAGCTTTAGTCCTGCTCGAGTAGAATCTTAGTTGTGTGTACGTCCAAGGAATGCAGAGTCCGCTCCCCCCTGTTCTGCAGATTTGGATAAAAAGTTGGCAGATGAATAGTTTGGTTAACAGCCACACTAGAAACCACCTTAGGCATAAATGAAGGATTGGTCCTAAAGGACACCCTGTCTGGGTAAAATATGATGAAAGGCTCCAGAGCCATGAGGGCCTGTGGCTCTGAGACCCTTCTTGCTGAAGTAATTGTCAGGAGCAGAGCTGTTTTCCATGAAAAGAACTTTAGATCTGCAGTAGCAGCTGGTTCAAATGGAAAAGCTCACCCCCTGCCTCCAACACATAATTGAGGTCCCGTGCAGGAATTGATCTTCTGGGAGGCCTTAAATTTTCGGTCCCTCTAAGATACTGCTTTAGTAAAGGATGAGAAAAGATTGGTGGCTCTGTGTTGTAATGAGCCGAGATGGCAGAGGCATGGATTTTTATTGATGAAAAAAAATAGGCCTTTGTCAAGCATCTCAGTCAAGTATTGTAAAATATGAGGAATATTTGGCTCCACTGTGTCAGTTCCTTGAGCTTGGTTCCAAGCACAGAAACTCTTCCATTTATCAGCATACGATTTTCTAGTACAAGGCCTTCTGGCTTCCAAAATGACATCCATCACAGCTTTACTGAGAGGTGTTGTTTGAATAACTACATGTTCAGCCATGCTGCCAGGTTCAGTGTTTGGAGCCGATTGTGCAGGATCTGATTGTTTTGCTGGGACAGTAGGTGAGGTATTTGAGGCAAGTACCAAGCTGGGAATTGAAACATGTTCCTAAGGATTGGGTACCAGTATTGGTGGGGCCAGTCCGGGGCAATTAGTATCATCTTTGGTTTCACTTGTCTGACGTTTAGTAGGACCTTGGGTAGAAGAGGCAGAGGAGGAAAGGCGTAAACTGATAGGTTTTTCCAACTGAAGGATAGGGCGTCCACTTTCCATGCTTATCTGTGATAAGTCTTTGTACAGAATTTTTCCAGCTGATAATTCCAAGGAGAGGCAAACAGGTCTATATCCGGGCTCCCCCATTTCCTTGTTATCATGCTGAAGACTTGTGGATCTAGTTTCCACTCGTGAGGTTCCATATGGTTTCTGCTTAAATCGTCTGCCAGAGTATTTTGCTTTCCTGGCAGGAACTGAGCTTGAAGATGTACTTGGTAAGTCAAGGCTGCATCCCACAGTGCCATGGCTAGTCTGCAAAGGGGGTATACGAGTCCGTGCCCACCTGCTTGTTTATATACCACATAACCGTGGTGTTATCCATCTTTATCAGTAGTTGTCCTGGATGAAGTAAATCCTTGAAGGCTGTCAGGGCATTTTGAACAGCTAACATCTCTTTTTGGTTGATATGCAGATGCATTGTTTTGGGGTCCATATGCCCTGAATGCATCTTCCCGCCAGGTGGGCCCCCCATGCATAATCTGATGTGTCTGCTAAGGTTTGGCTGGCAGGGGGTAGAGTGAAACCCCATCCCATGTTTTGGTGACATGCCTTTGCCCACCATAGAAACTTCTGTTGTAGGCAGGGAATGAGAGGAATCAGTTTCCAGACTGTGACCATGTTGACTCCATAAACTTTTTTGGTACCACTGTAGTTTCCTCACATGCAGTCTTCCATAGGGAATCAGCAGAATGCAGGATGCCATGAACCCCAAAGCCTGCAGAGTTTGTCTTGCAGATAACTGGGTTTTTGTTGCCATCAGTTTGAAGTAAGCAGTCAGTTGCCTTTGTCTGGCATGAGGAAAGCCATCTGGGCAGTTGTATTCAAGCTTGCACCCAGGAATGTTATCTTTTGAGACGGTACCACTTGTGATTTATTTTCGTTTATTGTGTACCCTAGGCATGTTAGAAGCCTTTTCACAAACGCCAGATGCTGAAAAAGAAGGTTCTTGTTCTCTGCTTGAATGAGACAGTCGTCCAAGTAAGGATATATCAGTCTACTACTTTGTCTGCAAAATACAATTACTGGTGCCATGCACTTTGTAAAGACCTTGGGCGCAGTAGATAAGCCAAAGGGCAGTGCAGAGAATTGGTAATGCATAAAGCCAGCCTTGAAACAGAGGTATCTTCTGCACGATTCCCTTATTGGGATATGGAGCTATGCCACGTTTAGGTCTAATGTCACCAGCCAAGCGTTCTTGCCCAGCATGGGCAGAGGTTGCTGTAAAGTTAGCATTTTGAATTTTGGAATGTCCAGGTATGTGTTCAAAATTGATTAATCCAGTATTGGGCGCCAGGCGTGGTCTTTTCTGGGTACCAAGAACAGTCTTGAATAAAAACCTTGTCCTTTTTCCTGTTCTGGTACTGGATGAATAGCCCCCATATCCATGAGGGACGTAACCTGTTTCTGTGCCTCTGCCCATTGATTTTTTGGCAGTTCTGGCCAACCGTTTGCAATTGGCAATGTGTGGAAGTGGAATCTGTATCCCTGAGATACTATGTTTAACACCCACTTGGTCCTGGGTTATTAACTGCCAGTTTTGAGCATAAAGTGCTTGGTGATGGCAGAGGGAAGTCACTGAGACAGTTTACTGCAGGGTTGCACTTTATTTCCTCCAGATTTGGAGATAGAAGCACCCCCATTGCTTTGACCTGTAAGAATCCTGTGACTGGTATCTAAAATCTTTAGGGTGCCGGATTTGCAGCTTTGAGCTCTGTCGGACACAGGAAAGGACCAACTTTTTGTAGGCCAGTGTCTACTGAATCTTGGTGGCTGCACTTGTAAGAGGTCTTGTACAGTTTGCATAGACTTAGCTTTGTCTTC
This sequence comes from Protopterus annectens, assembly GCF_019279795.1. NCBI lineage: Eukaryota > Metazoa > Chordata > Ceratodontiformes > Protopteridae > Protopterus > Protopterus annectens. The sequence continues at coordinate 492,420,463 of NC_056749.1, read as the reverse complement.
CATTTTCTTTAAAACCTCTTCTGCCTTAATACCAGAGAATCATGCTGTAAAGGTGCATCCAGCAATTTAGCTTTAACATGATCAGGCACATTTTGCTCTTTTAGCCAGGCATGCCTCCTAATCCCAGATCCAGTAACTGCGGCCCTGCAGGATACCTCTAAGGAATCAAAACCACATTGCAAAGTATGCTTTCAAACTTGTTCTGCTGCATGCAATAATTGCTGCAATTCTTTATTTTCTGCACATTCAGAAATCAACAATTTTCTGTGGCAGTAATCCCATACCATGTTGCTGATATTTGAGCATATGAAACTGGCAGTTTAAGGCCCTAATTGCCAAGGTTGCAGATGTATAAACCTGCCTTCCCCATCTATACAGTGCCCTTGAATCTCTGTCAGAGGGGGTAGGATTTTTTGCTGTTGAGGCCTTAACACCTTTTGGATCCTGTAAAATAGTTTCAGGGTCAGCAGCAGAGTTTCTGGTATAGATAACTCCTGATCAGAAGAGGAATCAGAAGAAATAGAAACCTGATCAGAAGATTCATAATCAGTGTCTTGCCTAGGCCTCTTATCAGGAGGGGGTTGGGAACCCCTGATCAAGGTAATTAGGTCTTCAGCCATTTTGATCTGTTTATTTGGGCATAGAGGCCGGTGCACGTGGCTCATGCGGCATTTTTTTAGCTTTAGAAGTTGCTTTTGTCTTTGTTCTTGAAGCTGGCATCGGTTTTATATAAAAATGTTGTGGCTTGAATACACCCTCAGAAGCTGGTGCCTGCTCAACAGCTCCGGACCCATCCAAGGGAGAGATCTGCGGCTACAACACTGAGAATCTTGCGGCGTGCCGGACTCCACATGGGTCTTGGTAAGGCCCTGCGACTCAAAAGTAGCAGGTATCAGGGGCTGCGAAAACACCTCACTGAGTACTGGCGAACCGGCGACTGGCTTAGGAGAAGCTTCGTTGTCGGTTTTGGACCTCGACGTTCTGTCTCTGTCCTTTTCTTTCCTTTTTTGTGCACTCCGGTAGTCAGATTGCTATCGGACAACATTTCAGGATAGTTAAATCTGTTTCCAAAATATTTTGAGGCACAGATATACCGAAGCTTAATAGTGCGTTGGTTAAATCTAGCACAAAACCGACAGCTAGGCACGTTATGATCAGGGCCTAGGCAAGGAATACAGTATAAATGGAAATCCTTATGAGGTATTTGATTCCCACAAGTAATGCAATTAACTTTTTGTGACATCGGTATGGAGCAAGAAAAAAAAAGTTTCCCCAATGGGGTACTTAGCTTTAGTGAAGACTTCAGTTCTGAAACGAATTAGAAAATTTTAGGAGTCGGCTGATCGGCACTTGCGAACTGCTTCTGCTTCGGGCACCGCGCAGCAAGAAAGACTAAAGAAAATGGCATTGGCTGCTTGTTTTATACCCCTGACGTCATGGAAGAGGAGACAGCAACCAACACAAGACCCAAGACTTTGGAATTCAGGCCGACCGAGGGCAACCTGCCAGCAGATTACCCAAAAGTAATGACTGCAACAGTGAAACACGAAGAACATCTTGCTGAGCTGATGGGCTGGTGTGGGAAGCAAAGTGGTCGACCTTCGGGGTGCTCCATTTCTGAGTTATTAGGGTGAAGGTTCTTTGGTCTAGCTGCCATTCATGTCAGTCCAGAAGATTTCTGCTTAAGTGGTCTGCCAGAGAGTTTAGAGAGCCTGGCAGGAATTGTGCTAACAGGTGGAGTTACATGGCGGAGGCTGTGTGTCAAAGGGTCATGGCCAGCCTGCATAGAAGTTAGGAGCAAATTCCTCCCTGCTTGTTTATATACCACATCTCAGTGGTGGTGTCTGTTTTGATCAAGACAGCCCCTAGCGAGAGAAGGGGCAGGAATGCTGTCAATGTGTGCTGGACAACTAACATCTCTTTTTGGCTGATGTGCAGATGGATTTGGTGTGGGCTCCATTGGCCCTATATACACCTACCGTCCATGTGTGCACCCCAAGCATAGTCTGATGAGTCTGTGGTGAGGGTCTGGGGGGTGGTGAGAAAGGTAGTTCCTTGTTGTGGGAGCATGCTGCTGCCCACCAAAGAAAATCTTTTCTTAGGCAAGGTATGATTTGTATAAGTTTCCAGGTTTTGAAAGTGTTGACACCAAAGGCTTTTTAGGTACCGCTGAAGTTTCTTCATATGCAGTATGGCATACTGAATGAGTAGGATGCAAAATGCCATGAACCCCAGAGCTTGCAGGACTTTTCTTGCAGATAACTGGGGTCTGGTTGCTAGTTGAGAGAAGTAGGCTGTCAGGTAAGATTGCTTTTCTGGAGTAAGAAAAGTCATCTGGGATGCAATGTCCAGACTTGCTCCCAGGAATATAATCCTTTGGGTGGGTACTAGTTTGGATTTCTTTTCATTGATAGTGTACCCTAGGGAGGTCAGTAGGGACTTTACAAAGGCCAGGTGCTTGAGCAGCCTTTCCTGTCTGCCTAAATGAGGCAGTCGTTTAAGTATGGGTAAATTTGGATATTCCGTTGTCTGCAAAAGGCAATGGCAGGAGCCAGACATTTTGTAAAAACTCTGGGAGCAGTAGATAAGCCAAATGGAAGCTCAGAGAACTGAAAGTGCAGAGATCTTGCCCTGAAACGTAGATATTTCCTGCAGGATTCCCTGATAGGAATGGGGAGGTAGGCCTCTTTTAGGTCTAGGATGGTTAGCCAAACATTGTTGGAAAGCATAGGTAGCAGTTGCTGGAGGGTAAGCATTTTGAATTTTGGTATCATCAGATGTTTAGAATGGATATATTGAGGATGGGGCGCCAGGTGCCCTCTTTTCTGGGCACCAGTAAAAGTCTGGAGTAGAAACCTTGGCCTGTTGCAAAGGAACGTGCTCTATTGCCCTCAGAAAGAGCAGGGAAAGGACTTGCTTTTTCGCCTCTGCCCAGTGGTTTGGAGGAAAATCGGGGAATCCTTTTGGGGTTGGAAGAGTGCGGAAGGAAATTTTGTATCACTGGGACACCGTTGAGGACCTAGCGGTCTTTGGTAATGATGGCCCAGGTGCTTGCATGGAAGAAGAGCTTTCCTCCTAGAGGCAAGTGCAAGTGGGCAGAGAGAAGGGGTGGGGAGGAGTCTCATTGCGACTTCTTATGAGGGTGTGGCTTTGAACTCTCTGGTTTTGCAGTGGAGGAACTTCATTGCTTTGACTTCTGCATTCCCTGTGGCTGCTGTCTGAAGGGGGTCTGCCTCCCCGAGGTCTGGGCTGAACTGACCTGGTGGGGGCAGGAATGGACCAGTGCTTGGTGGGGCACTGCCTGCTGAACTTGGGTGCCTGGATCTGTAGGAAATCCTTAATTGTCTGCATAGATTTAGTTTTTTATTCCATCTTTTTTAAGACCTCCTCTGCCTTGATGTCAAATAAGTTGTCTTTGTGCAAGGGTGCATCCAATAATTTAGATTTGACATTGTCTTGAAAGGGCTGTTCCTTAAGCCAAGCATGGCTTCTAATGACAGAAACAGTGACTGGTGCCCTGCAAGAAGCTTCTAGGGCATCAAAACCACTGTAAGGTGTGCTTAGTTACTTAACTTGCAGAATGCTTTAACTCTTTTCAGCACAAGCAGGAAAGGAAGACATTTTCTGTTTGAGAGTTCCATGGTATATGTTGCTAAAATTGTAGCATACGGAACAGACAACTTAGTGCTCTGATAGAAAGAGTAGCAGAGGTATATACTTTTTTTTACCCCATCTGTCTAATGCTTGGAATTCCTCCCTGTGGGGGTGGGATTCTAAGCAGAAGTTGCTTTAATTCCTTTAGGCACTTGAGAAATTACCTCAGGGTCAGCAGTAGGATTTTTGAAAAGAAATTTGTGAGAGTCAGGGACACTAATACCGGTCAGGTTTTCTGGGAGCAGGAGGGACGGTGTCAGGAGTCAAACTAGATTCCATGAAACCATCGTCCACAACATCCAGGACTGGGGGAATGGGCCAGGGGTTTGTGCTGTGGAAGATCTAAGAATACTCTTGAGTCTCTATTTAAACTGAGGGTAGTTCTAACATCCCATTGGAAATGCTCCCTTAAGGTATGAAGGGTTTCACCAAAGGAAAAGTCCTCGGGTGCAGAGGCTGAAGGAATGGATTCCTCTGCATCAGAATCCTCATAAGCAGAGAGGGGTTGCATGTCTTCATATTCAGATGCATCAGTCTTCATACTACAGTTTAGATAAAACTAATGGTGACATCTCTCTCTCTCTTTTGGAAGGGGTAGCTTGGCTTTCCCTGATCAGCATGATAAGGTCTTCAGTCATTTTAAGCATTTGAGACGGAGGCAAGGAAGTAGGTGCCAGAGATTTGGTCGCTGATTTCTTGGGTGTGGTTTGTAACGTGGGCCTTACAAACTCGGTAGTTTTCGAAAGAACCGTAGATGCGAAATAAGTCTGCATCGAGAATCGGTAGTGAGAAGTATTTCCTCGGAAGCTGGTGCCTGCTCAGCAGCTCCGGACCCAATCAAGGTAGAGAAAAAGTACAGTTGTGTACCTACCATAAATGTAGATGTTAGAGTGTATTCACTGTTGCAGTCTTTACACTTGGGTTATCCTGCTGGCAGGCTACCCGCAGTCGGCCTGAATTCCAAAGTCCTGGTCCTGCGTCGGTTGCTGTCGCCTCTTCCCTGACGTCAGTGCGCCAGGGGTATACAAGATGTAGCAGACACCATTTTCTTCAGTTTTTCTTGCTCCAAATGTCAGGTGCCCCCAAGAAGGTAGGCAATACATATTGCTTATAAAAACATACAGTAAAATAAAAACAATACCTTCATCTACAAGCAAATGCACCACATAAGTTGTATAGGATAGAGAAGTATAGATAAGTCCCAGCAAAGAAAGGGGGGTGGAGGGTGGGTAATCTGGACCGCAACAGTGAATACACTAACATCTACATTTATGGTAGGTACACAACTGTATATTTTCATCGTGTTTCACTATTGCAATCATTACACTTGGATTGAATCCCAAAGCTGAGGTAGGGCGGCTGGGTCTAAATAGGAATAGGAGTGGCTATGAGGCCCTGCAGAACTGCAGTGGCAAAGCCTGCTCTGGATTTAGAGTAAAGAGGTAAGTGATGATACTTGGTAAAAGTATGCACTGACCTCCAAGTTGCAGCTTCCAAAATTTCCTTGGTTGGTACTCCTCTGAGAAAGGCTGCTGAAGTGGCTGCTGCCCTGGTAGAATGTGGCCTAATATTCTTAGGCACTGACTTTCCATGCTGTGCATAGCAGAAATGAATGCAGTGTCCTATCCATTTTGAAATAGTCTGCTTTGAGATAGCCTTTCCTTGAGATCCTGCAGCATATGCTACAGACAGTTGCTCAGTTTTTCTGAAAGCTTTTGTTTTGTCTAAGTAGAGGCGTAGCGGCCTGTGTATGTCCAAAGAGTGCAGAACTCTCTCCCCTTTATTCTTGGGATTTGGATAAAATGTTGGCAAATGAATGGTTTGGTTAAGAGCCACACTGGATATTACCTTTGGCATAAATGTTAGGTTTGTCCTTAGAGAAACCCTGTCCGGATGAAAAATGATAAAAGGTTCCACTGCCATTAATGCCTGTAACTCAGACTCTTCTTGCTGAAGTTATTGCTAGGAGCAGAGCAGTCTTCCATGATAAGAACTTTATGTCGGCTGTACTGGCTGGCTCAAAAGGAGGCAGTGTGAGCTTTTCCAAGACAAAATTGAGGTCCCATGTAGGTTATTGGTGCTCTCCTTGGAGGTCTTATGTTTTTGGCCCCACTGAGGTACTGCCTCAGCAGTGGAAGCGAAAAAATAGGTGGGTGCGTATTGTAATGAGCTGAAATGGCAAAGGCGTGGATCTTAATTGATGAGGATAGGCCTTTGTCCAGCATCTCAGTTAGGTATTGCAAAATCTGAGGAATATTTGGTACAAGTGTGTCAATTCTTTGTGCCTGGTTCCAAGCACAGAATCTCTTCCATTTTCCTGCATAAGATTTTCTGGTGCTGGGCCTCCTGGCTTCCAAAATAACATCCATAACTGTTTTAGAAAGAGGTGTGTCCTGAGTGGTTATAATATCTGCCATGCAGCCAGATTTCGTGTTCTGAGTTGGCTGTGCAGGATCTGATTGTTTTGTTGGGTCAGTAGATGAGGAATTTGAGGTAACGTCCAGGCTGGGCCTTGAGACAAGTTCTTTAGGATTGGATACCAGTGCTGGTGTGGTCAGTCTGGGGCAATCAGTATCATTTTTGGCTTCTCGTCTGACCTTTAGGAGTACCTTGGGGAGGAGAGGCAGAGGAGGAAAGGCATAAACTGTAAGGATTTTCCAGCTGAATGATGGAGCATCCACTTTCTATGCCTGTTTGTGATAAGTCCTCGTGCAGAATCTCTGCAGTTGGCAGTTGTGAGGGGAGGCAAATAGATCTATGTCTGGGCGTCCCCATTTCCTTTTTATCATGCTGAAGACTTATGGATCTAGTTTCCACTCGTGAGGGTCCTTGAGGTTTCTGCTTAGTTTGTCTGCCAGAGTATTTGTTTTTCCTAGCAGGAATTGTGCTTGCAGGTGCACTTGATAAGTCAATGCTGTGTTCCACAACGTCATGGCTTGTCAGCAGAGGGAGTAGGAATGTGTGCCTCCTTGCTTGTTTATGTACCACATGACTGTAGTATTGTCCATTTTTATCAGCAGTTGTCCTGGATGCAGTAAATCCTTGAAGGCTGTCAGGGCATTCTGTACAGCTAGCATCTCTTTTTGATTGATATGAAGATGCATTTGGCTTGCGGGCCATGTGCCCTGAATACATTTTCCTGCCATGTGTGCCCCCCCCAGGCATAATCTGATGCATCTGTTAGTGTCTGCCTGTCTGTGGGTAAAGTGAAAGGCTGTCCCTTGTTGTGGTGACAGGCCAGTGGCCACCATCGAAACTCCTGTTGCAGGCAGGGAATGAGAGTTATTATTGTTTCCAGGCTGTGGCAGAGTCCAAACATTTTTTAGATACCATTGTAGCTTCCTCATATGCAGTCTGGCATATGGAATTAGCAGGATGCAGGATGCCATGAAGCCCAAAGCCTGCAGAATTTTTCTTGCAGGTAGCTGGGTCTTTGTTGCCATCATTTGAAAGTAATGAGTCAGTTGCCTTTGCTTGTCTGGCATGAGATAAGCCATCTGGGCAGTTGTATTTAAGCTTGCACCCAGGAATATTACCTCTTTTGAGAGGGCACTAGTTTTGATTTCTTTTCGTTTACTGTGTACCCAAGGCAAATTAGTAATCTTTTTACAAACGCCAGATGCTTTAGTAGTATGTCCTTGCTCTCTGCTTGAATAAGGCAGTCGTCCAAGTAGGGATATATTTGAATTCCTTTTTGTCTGCAAAATGCAATTACTGGTGCCAGGCATTTTGTGAAGACGCTGGGCGCAGTAGATAAGCCAAAAGGGCAGTGCAGAGAATTGGTAATGCATTGAGCCAGCTATGAGTCTGAGGTATCTTCTGCAAGATTGTCTGAACGGGACATGCAGGTATGCCTCTGAGGTCCAAAGTAACTAGCCAAGCCTTCTTGCCCAGCATGGGTAGAAGTTGCTGCAGTGTCAACATTTTGAATTTTGGAACATCCAGGAAAGTATTTAGAATAGACAGGTCCAGTATTGGTCTCCAGGCTTTGTCCTTTCTGGGCACCAAGAAAAGTATTGAGTAACATCCTTGCCCCTGTTCTTGCTGTGGTACTTTTTGAATAGCCCTCATGTCCATGAGAGCAGAAATTTGTTTTTCGGCCTCTGCCCATTGATTTTGTGGCAGGTCTGGCATATCTTTTGACCTTGGTAGGGTGTGAAAGTGGAACCTGCAACCCTGAGAAACAATATTCAGTACCCATTTGACCTGGGTGACTATGTGCCAATTTTGCTAGAAAAGTGCTAGTTTTCCCCCTAAGGGTGCTGCCAAAAGGTAAGTGTTTGGCATTTGTAGAGGAAAGTTATTGGGACTGTATCCTATAAGGTTGTGATTTGTCTTCTCCGCCTTTGGGGGAAGCACCCCATTGTTTAGGTCTGTATGAGCCTTGGGGCTGAGATCTGCCTCTTTGTGGCCTGACATTGGAAAGGACCAATTTTTAGAAGGCTAGTTCCTGCTAAATCTAGGTGGCTGAACCTGTAAGAAATCCTTTACTGTCTGCATTGATTTTGCTTTATCCTCCATTTTCTTTAACTTTTAGTTATGTACTTACCATAACTTCGGATGTATGGGATCCATCTCGCCTACATTCATGACAGATGGGGCTCGGAGCCGATCCATCGGCTCCGACTCGGCAACTAATACACTAGCACGAAGTCTCTCATTGGCTGGGCTACTCCCTATCCCAGGATGCACTACACCTGCTTCCCCAGATCTTGCTTGTTCACTTTCATACATACATGCAAACACAGAAAAACTAGTAGTCACTATAACCAACTAAAGTTCTTCAAGAAAGAACGCCAAGAAAAGAGGGACTACAGCTCCTCTAAATCCAAATGGAAGGGGGAAGGAGGGGTATATGAATGTAGGCGAGATGGATCCCATACATCCGAAGTTATGGTAAGTACATAACTAAAAGATGTAATGGGATCCTATCTCGCCTACATTCATGACAGATGGGACAGCGTCCCTAGCACCTACATCCCGGGTGGCTCATTGGAAAACACTCCTGAGAACTGTGGAACCAAAGGAAGCTCTGCTTCGAGAAACCACATCCAATTTGTAATGAGAAATGAAAGTGTGCGGAGAAGTCCAGGTTGCTGCAGCACAAATATCATCTATTGATAACTTGGAGTGAAAAGCTACGGAAGTAGCCATTGCCCTGGTAGAATGAGCCTTGACTGGAAAGGGGAGGTCTTTGTTAGCTTGTGAATAAATAAAAATGATACAATCTTTAATCCATTTAGATATGGAGGTTTTGTTACTGGTTGACCCAATTTGTTCGCTGCAAAGGAAACGAACAATTGATTAGATTTCCGCGTTTGAGCGGTTCTATTCAAATAAAAACGCAGTTGTCTATGTACGGTCCAATTGATGCAAAGTATATTCTGCGTTATTAGAGAATTCTGGGAAAAAGACAGGGAGTTCTATAGTTTGTTGCATACAGAAAGAGGAGGCCACTTTTGGTATAAATGCAGGGTTTAATTTCAATGAAACTCTATGCTTGTGAAAAATCAAATAGGGAGGATCAGAACAAAGAGCTTGAAGTTCTGAAACTCGCCTGGCAGACGTTATGGCTACTAAAAAGGCCGTTTTCCAAGACAGAAACTTTAGATCACAAGTAGCAGCTGGTTCGAAAGGACGGGCAGTTAGGGCAGCAAGAACCATATTCAAATCCCACGGAGGGACAGGATGAGATAAAGGAGGCCTCAGGAGCCAAGCCCCTTTAAGGAAAGCCTTACAAAGTTTGTGAGACATCAATGAAGGTTCAAATGAAGCATGAAAATTAGAAATGGCCGCTAGCTGAACCTTAATGGTAGAAACTGAAGAGCCCGACTGAAAAAGGGAGGCCAGAAAATTCAGAACCTCCGATACTGGTGCAGTGAGAGGATCTATACCCCGTTCTTGAGCCCAGAAAGCAAACCTTTTCCATTTACTGGAATAAAGTTTGATGGTGGAAGGTTTATGAGAAGAAGACAGTATGTGGACCACGTCCGGGGAAAGAGCATTGTCTCGGACTAAGGATGGAAGTGGAGTAACCAAGCTGCCAACTTCAGGGACCTGAGAGACGATTGAAGCCGTCCTGACTGATGAGTCAACAGGTCTGGCACCGGATCCAGAAACCATGGACCTTCTATCGCATGCCTCTGTAGGAAAGGAAACCAAACTTGACGAGGCCAGTGCGGGGCAATCAAAATCATCTCGCTCTCCATGTAAATGGCCTTCTGTATCACCCTCGGTAAGAGGGGGAATGGAGGGAAGGCGTAGAGAAGACCGGGGGGCCAAATGTGAGTCAGAGCGTCCCTGGAAGTCTGTCCCTGAGAAGAGAACAGTGTGAAGAACTCTCTGCATTTCGCATTGTGAGGGCTGGCAAACAGGTCGCAGCAAGGATGACCCCATCTGTCGAAGATTTTCGCAGCTATACCCTGGTTGAGAGACCATTCGTGGGGTAAGAGAATGGTCCTGCTTAATCTGTCCGCAATCACATTGGACTTCCCCGGTATGTGCGTTGCCATTAGAAAGCGGTTGGTAGCTACCGCCCAGTGCCAAAGTCTCATGGCTTCTCTGCATAGTGGGTAAGACCTGGTTCCACCTTGTTTGTTTATGTACCATACCACCGACATGTTGTCGGATAGGATAGCAATCGGGCCCTGTGGGAGAGCGTGATGGAGAGCTTGGAGTACCAATAGTACCGCTCTCATCTCCAGGACATTGATATGCAAATGCGTTTCCTGGATCTGCCATGTGCCTTGGACCGACCTGTCCAGGTAATGACCCCCCCACCCTACCTGGGAGGCGTCCGTAGTCACAGTGGCAACGGGACGTTGTGGTATAAAGGGTCGCCCCTGGTCGAGATTTGATTGGAGAAGCCACCAATGCATATCTCGATGGCAACTTTCCGTGATTATGATTAAGTGGTTCAAGGGAAGTTCCTGATAAGACCATTGAACCGACAGTAGCCATTGTAAAATTCGCATATGAAGCCTGGCCAAGGGAACCAAAAGTATGGTCGACGCCATCGAGCCCAACAGTTGTAGGATCCGATGGGCCGGGGCTCTTTGTAGGGGGAGACAGGATTTGACTTGTTCTTGTAACACCTGAATTCTTGTTGCCGGTAAAAAGGCGCGCATTCTTTTTGTGTCTAAGTCTGCGCCTATGAAAGTAATACGCTGAGATGGCTGTAGTACAGATTTTTGCAAATTGAACGTGATCCCCAAGAAACGGCCCAAGGTGAAAGTGGCTCTGAGCGCTTGGAGTAGTAGATGCTCGGAGGTGGCAGTAAGGAGCCAGTCGTCTAGATAAGGAAACACCTGGAATCCCTGACTTCTCAGGTGAGCAGTTACCACTGCCAGACACTTGGTGAACACCCTGGGGGCTGTGGTGAGACCAAAGGGCAGTGCTCGGAATTGAAAATGACTGACTCCGAGAAGGAAGCGTAAATGTCTCCTGGACTCTTGAGCTATGGGAATGTGATAGTAAGCGTCCTGGAGATCTATGGAGCACATCCATGCATCTTTTTCCAGCAAAGGAAGAATAGATTGAAGAGTGACCATTCGGAATTTGGACTTATTTACGAAACGATTCAATGAACTGAGGTCCAAAATGGGCCTGAAGTCCCCTGTCTTTTGGTACCAAAATAATTTTGAGTAAGTTCCTGATCCGATCTGGTCGATGGGGACAGGCTAGATGGCTCTTTTCTCTAGCAGCTTTGCAACTTCTAATGCTGCTTGATCCCGCTGACTGGGTGGTACGTCCGGGATTTCCCTTAAAGAAAGGGGGGGTTTGTTGAAGGGGATGATATAACCTCCGGTAATAATGCGAAGCACCCACTGATCGCTTGTTATGGATTCCCAAGCTTGTGGGTGCGCCGCAGCGACCCCGCCTGGCTCCGGAGTTGCACAGTCGGGCAACAACTCAGGAACGCTGGTTGTATGAAGAACCACGAAAGGAATCGCGGTCTCCAGAGTTACGGGAGCCTCTGCCACCTCTGGGGCGGCGTCTTCCAAAATTCCCCCCCCCCCGCCTCTGGAGGGGGAATCACTGGGTGGAGTAGGGAAAGACTTCTGAGATTTCTTAAACCACATTTTCCCTCCTCTCCCAGCCCTGGGGTAAGGCCTAGAAGGAGCGGAAAAACGGGCCCCAACGGCAGTCAAAGTCTTGCCCTCCTGCTCGCACCTAGTTAGTGTGTCCTTCACCTTGGGTCCAAACAAAGATGACCCATCAAAGGCGTCGGTGAAGGAAGACTTGAAAGCCTCCGTGAACGAACACAAGCGTAACCAGGCTTGTCTCCTGAGGGCAACGCCTGTTCCCGCTGCTCTACTCGCCCCTTCGGCCGCATATGAGATGAGCCTCATGGACGAGTTAACAATAGAAAAGAGGGTAGTCATCTGTGCGCCAACAGTCGGGGCCAGCGCCTCAGGTAGATTACCGAGAAGAGAGTCATTTAGCTCTTTGAGAAGATCCCTTTGGAGCCTCGTAAAATGACATAAATAGTTCAGCGACCGTAAGTAAAGGCCGCTGAGGACAGGGTACGCTTCCCGTAGCTATCCATACTCCTGGAATCCTTATTAGGAGGATGAATAGACGTCGAAGCCTCTGCCACGTCCTGCTGTGTGGCAGAAGCCACCACCAAAGCATCTACAGGCACACCCTTTGTGAGAAACTCCTTCTGGGGGGGGGGGGCTGACAAAAATTTATTGGGCCTCGCAGGCACCGGTTCCACAGAATCAGGGTGTTCCCACACCCTTCGAGAAACCAAATCAAGAAGTTCATCGAAGGGCGGAGACACCCAGGAGGCGGAAGGCTGGGCCCCAAAGGCCTTGAGGAAGACTGACTCCTCAGCTGAAGGGGTTTTGGCTTGCCAGTCACCTCTCTGTCTCAGAATCTCCAAGATATCTGAGAAGGAGATATCATCCGAAGATGATTTGGGGGACCCTTCTGCATCATCGAGGTCAGTATCCGATGTAATAGACTCATCTTGGGAGTCTACGTGTTTCCTCTTACACAATTTCTTCCGTGGGGTTCGTCCGAAGCAGTTTCGGACGGACCACCGAAAGGAACCGATGGGGGTATCCTCAGGCCCTGGGGCCCGCTGCCGGGGCTGCAACACAACAGAGGCACCAGTCTCCAAATCTAGGGGCGGTGAGGTAGAATCTTGTTGAACCGGCAAAGGCATGGCCAGCGCTCCTCATGGCCTCAAAGGCGGACCTCCAGAATCCAAGGAGGTCACTGGTCTAGAGGCCACGATGGCACTGGGAATTCCAGCAGCCGATGCTCCGAGAGGAAGACTAGGCACAAGCACCCAATCCCAAAGTATTCCCTCGGGCCCGGCTGAAGAGGTCGCAGTACCAAACCCTGAACCGGAGGACAGGGTAGGAAGCACAGTCGGAGTAGAGAGGCTTGTAAGGGTCTCTGCTCCGACCGTATGGCTCCACATTGCTCCACCACCACCGGCTCCAACGGCTCCGAAGAGGTTGGAGGAGGAATCAAATGTGTTGGATGGGGATCGGCTCGAAGCAAACTGTGCGGAGCCGAGACCATTTTAGTAAACACTGGAGATTGGAATAGCCTCTGTAAAACCCTATCCAGGTCCGAATCTGACAGTCTCGAGGATTTAGAGGAGGTAGACACTGAGAAGACTTTCCTCTCGGCTCCGAGAGAGAAGGGGACCGGCTCGAAACGGCTCCAATTCTATCGGCGCCGACTCCACCACAGCATGGACCACCATCGGCACCGAAGGAGCCTTCTTCGAGCCGAGGGGAAGAGTCTGAGCTGCACACTTCCACCGGCTCCGAAGCCATTGGAACCGATGGAGGTGATTCACCTCTCGATACTCCAACTTGCGGCTCCGAAGGCAATGGAGCCGAAGTGGGAGGTATCGAGGCAGACCCTTCGACCCTCGGCCCCGAAGTCAGTGGAGCCGAGGAAGAAGAGGTCAATTTTGTCTTTTTAGAAGTCGGCTCTGACGGACTTGTCGGTGCCGACGATCTTTTCTTTTTGGAAGCAACAGGAGGATTTAAGGCTTCCTCAAAAGAAGGTTTGATAAGACCTTTCAATATCAACTTATTCTTGCGTTCTTGAAGAACTCTAGCAGAGAAAGCATGACATACACTACAAGTCTCTTGCAGATGTTTCGGCCCCAAACAATAGACACAGACTGAATGGCTGTCTGTGATGGACATTTTATAACTGCACCGAGTGCATTTTTTAAAACCTGACTTCTGTTCCTTAGACATAGTACAGGCCCTTCAAGAAGTATGACTTTACCACAATAAGTAAGCACTATCACAGAATTGCGCCAACTGAAAAGCGCGAGACACACTGGCGCGAGAACTAGGAAAAAGTTTACCTCACAAACAAACAGACAAAACAAGTCCAAAGGCCCAAAGCCCTCTAATTTAAACGGGCTTGGCCCGAAAAACAATTAACCACAAAAGTAATTAAGGCTAAATAGCACACAAGGGTAGGGCAAAGGCCCTCTAACTTAAACGGGCCTTGCCAGACTGAAAAAAATAAAGTACCAGAAGACACTCAAGCACTCAAAATTAACAAATAGTAAGGAATAATAAGGAATAGCTGTTAAAACAGCTGTTTGGTCAATATATGACAAAAAACCCCAAGGTCAAAGACCAATAAAGGTAAAAAGAACCACTTGGCTCCAGCCAAGTCGAGACCACGTCCAGCTTGTAAAGCGGCAAACGAGATCTGGGGAAGCAGGTGTAGTGCATCCTGGGATAGGGAGTAGCCCAGCCAATGAGAGACTTCGTGCTAGTGTATTAGTTGCCGAGTCGGAGCCGATGGATCGGCTCCGAGCCCCATATGTCATGAATGTAGGCGAGATAGGATCCCATTACATCACCTCTTCTGCCTTAACACCAAAGAATGTATCATGCTGTAATTGAGCATCCAATAGTTTTGCTTTAACATGATCAGGTAAACTCTGTTCTTTTAACCAAGCATGCCTTCGAATGACAGAACCTGTAACTGCGGCTCTGCAAGATGCCTCTAATGAATCAAAACCACATTGCAAAGTATGCTTTCCCACTTGTTCAGCTGCATGCAATAAATCCTGCATTTCCTTGTTCTCAGGACATTCAGAGCTTGTAAACGTTTTCTGTTTTAGCAAAGACATTAGGTATTGTTGATAATTAAGCATGTGAAACTGGCGGTTTAAATCCCTTACAGCTAAAGTAGCAGAGGTGTAAACTTTTTTCCCCCATCTGTCCAGTGCTCTAGAATCCCTATCAGAGGGAACAGGGTTTTTTGCAGTGGAAGCCTTGACCCCTTTGGGACCCTGAGAAATAGTTTCTGGATCAGCAGCAGGGTTTTTATAAAGAAATTTATGAGAATCTGGAACCCTGTAGTACTTATTTGGCTTAACTGGTGCTGGGGGTAAAGAATCAAGAGTCAAACTGGATTCAGAAAAAACATCAATATCTAGTACAGGGGGGATAGCAAGAGGCCTGTGCTAAGGCAATAAAAGAAAGTCTCTGAGCCTTTTCTTGGATTCTGAATAATCCTGGCTCTCCCAATGGTGTGCAGGGTTTCCCCACAAGAGTAGTCTTCAGGAGGAGAGGCTGAAGGGATAGATTCTTTAGCATCACAGTCCTCATAGGGAGAAAGAAAATATCCCTGTTCTGAAGAGGAATTGGAAGATATAGAAACCTGGTCAGTGTCTAGTCTAGGCCTTTTATCAGGAGGGGGATGGGAGCCCCTGATCAAAGTAATTAGGTCCTCGGCCATTTTGAGCATCTGTTTCTTTGGCATGGATGACCGTCCAGGAGAATGATATACTTATTTCTTTGTCTTTAAAGGTGTTTTAGACTTTGCCTTGGCTGCTGAAAAGGTCTTGATAGTAAGCTGTGTAGGTCTGAAAACACCCTCAGAAGCCAATGCCTGCTCAGCGGCTCTGGACCCGTCTGAGGGAATTGTTTCTGTAGGCCCAATACCTTGTGTTTCCAGAGGCCTAGCTGTCTCCACGTGGGAGTTGGAGGCGGCCTGTGGCTCTGAGGTAGCAGGTGTCAGGGGCTGCAAAAGCACCTCACTGAAAACCGGCAAACCAATGACTGGCCTAGAAGAGGCTTCGTCGGTTTTGGACCTCTGATGCCTGTCTTTTTCTTTGTCCTTGCGCTTTTTATGGACTCTGGTCGTCGGTTGTTCTGACAGCACTATATAGTTAAACCTTCGGCCAAAGTAATGAAAAGCAAAATCGAACAGATGCTTAATAGTGCGTTGGTTGAATCTAGCACAAAACCGACAACTAGCAACGTTGTGGTTAGGGCCTAGGCAAGGAATACAATAAGAATGAAAATCCTTATGAGGTATTTGCTTCCCACAAGAAATACAACTGTTAACTTTTACTGACATCGGACTGGAGCAAGAAAAAGTTTCCCCAACGGGGTACTTAGCATTATTGAAGACTTCGGATCTGAAATTCAAATTCAAAAATCTCAGGAGTCGGCCGACCGGCACTTGAGAAAGTACAGTTTTGTACCTACCATAAATGTAGATGTTCGAGGATCTACATTGCTGCAGTCATAACCTGTGGGTAGTCTGCTGTCCTCGATCGGCCCGAATACCAAAGAGCTGGGCTGGCGTCGGTCATTGTCGCCTAGAGCTGACGTCAGTACGTCGTAGTACATAAGCGCATGACCGACGCCATATCCTCCGTCTTTCTTGGCCCAGATGTCAGAAGGCCTAAGAATGAAAGAAGGCCAGAGCCAAAATAGTAAACGCCCAACAACTATCAGTGTGGAAATAAAGATAATCCTAAAAAAACACAGCAACCACAAACTATAGAGGGGAAGGAGGGAGGGATACTTGGACTGCAGCAATGTAGATCCTCGAACATCTACATTTATGGTAGGTACAAAACTGTACTATGTTCTTCGTCTCACATTGCTGCAGTCATAACCTGTGGGTAGAATCCCAAAGCAAAGGAAAAGGGAGGCTGGCAAACTAAATAGCATTAGGAGCTGCTAACATGCCCTGTAAAACTCCAGTGGCAAACCCAGCCCTGGACTTGGAATAAAGAGGGAGATGGTAATGCTTAGTAAAAGTGTGTACTGAACTCCAAATAGCTGCCTCCAAAATATCCTTAGTAGCTACACCCCTCAAAAAAGCAGTAGATGTGGCAGTAGCCCTAGTAGAAAGAGGTCTGATCCCAGCAGGAACATTCTTCCCATAATGAGAATAACAAAAAGCAATACATTGACCAATCCACTTTGAAATAGTCTGCTTTGAAACAGCTTTCCCTTGTGAACCCAAAGCAAAAGAAACAAATAACTGTTGAGTCTGTCTGAACTCCTTAGTTCTGCTCAAATAATAACGTAACTGCCTGTGGATATCCAAAGAATGCAAGACTTTTTCCCCCTTATTTTGGGGATCAGCATAAAAAGTAGGCAAATGAATAGACTGGTTCAAGGCCACATTAGAAATCACTTTAGGCATAAAAGTAGGGTTAGTTCGCAAATAAACTCTATCCTTATGAAATATCAGAAAGGGTTCAACTGCCATGAGTGCCTGCAATTCAGATACCCTTCTAGCAGAAGTAATGGCCAACAAAAAAGCAGTCTTCCAAGACAAAAACTTCAATTCAGACGTAGCTGCAGGTTCAAAAGGAGGTAAAGTAAGCTTCTCCAACACAAAATTGAGATCCCAGGAAGGAGTAGGAGCTCTACGTGGGGGTCTTATATTCTTTGCCCCTCTAAGAAACTGTTTGAACAAAGGGTGAGAAAATAAAGGAGGGTCACAATCATAGTGAGCAGAAATGGCTGCAGCATGAACCTTCACAGAAGATAATGACAAACCCTTGTCCAGTAATTCAGTAAGATACTGTGGTGCAAAACTCAAATTAGGCACTGAAACATCAAAGCCCTTTGCTGTGCTCCAAAGAAAAAATCTCTTCCATTTATCAGCATAAACTTTTCTAGTACTAGGCTGCCTGGCTTCCAAAATGACATCTAAAACCTGTTGAGGAAGCTGAGACCCCACCGTCTCCATCACAGAATACGCCAGGCTGTTAGATGCAAGGACTGCACCCGAACATTGAGAAAATGATTGTTTGACTGGGATAACAAATGAGGAACCTGTGGCAGAAGCCAAGGAGGCTCCCGAATTAAACTCCTCAGCAGAGGATACCAATGCTGACGTGGCCAATCTGGTGCTATTAGAATCATGCAAGGCTTGTCCCGTCTGACTTTCAAGAGTACCTTGGGAAGAAGAGGCAGAGGAGGAAAAGCATAAACGTGAAGGTTGTTCCAACTGAAAGATAGAGCATCCACTTTCCAAGCATTTGGGTGGAACATCTTTCTGCAAAATTTTGGCAGTTGAAAATTCAGTGGAGAAGCGAACAGATCTATGTCTGGAGTTCCCCAAGCCACGGTCAATTGTTTGAATACCTGAGGATCCAGTTTCCACTCGTGGGGATCCACAATTTGCCTGCTCAATACATCTGCTAGGGAGTTCTGTGCTCCTGGCAGAAACCGTGCTTGAAGATTGATTTGCAAACTCAGAGCAGTCTCCCACAAAATCATTGCTTGTTGATGTACCACATGACTGTTGTGTTGTCTGTTTGAATCAACACCTGTCCCGGCTGAAGTAGGTCCTTGAAGGCCATCAAAGCAAATTGGACTGCTAACATCTCCTTCCTGTTGATATGCAAATGTAGTAGTTTGGGAGGCCACATGTCTTGTATCCATTTTCCCATTAAAGTGTGCTCCCCAAGCCAAGTCCGAGGCATCCTTCGTTAGGATCTGACTCGCCTCTGGTCGGGTCACAGAGTCCCTTGTTTAGGTGACATTCCTGAGCCCACCACAAGAATTCCTTCTGGATGCAAGGTATAATCCGAATGACAGTGTCCAAACCGTGACAGTGTTGAGTCCACACACTTTTGAGATACCATTGTAGCTTCCTCATATGCAGTTTGGCATTGGGAAGTACTAGAATGCAAGATGCCATGAACCCCAAGGCTTGAAGGACTGTCCTTGCAGTCAGCCTGGACATTACTGATAACTGCTGGAAGTACAGATGAAGAGTTCTTTGTTTGTCCGGGGTCAGAAATGCCATCTGAGAAGCTGTATTCAGTCTCACACCCAGAAAGCACATGTCCTGAGAGGGCACTAGACTGGACTTTATTTCGTTCACAGAATACCCTAGGCACCTTAAAACTGCCATTACATACTGGAGATGTTGTAGTAACTTGTCTTTGTTTTGAGCAAGAATCAGGCAATCGTCCAGATAAGGATAAATTTGTATTCCTCTCTGTCTGAAAAAAGCAATTACAGGAGCCAGAACTTTTGTGAATACTCTGGGCGCAGTAGATAAACCAAAGGGCAATGCAGAGAACTGATGAGAAGTACCAGCCCGAAATCTCAGGAATCTCCTGCAGCTGGGCCTGATAGGGATGTGAAGATAGGCCTCTGAGATCCAAGGTTACCATCCAGTGATCTTCACCCAGCATAGGCAGAAGTTGTTGCAATGTTACCATCTTGAACTTTGGAATGTCTAGGTAGGTATTGAGAATGGACAAATCCAGAACTGGCCTCCAAGCGTTTCCTTTCTTTGGCACTAGGAATAGACGGGAAAAAAAACCTAGGCCTACTTCTGATGGAGGGACCACCTGAATTGCCCCCATCTGTAAAAGTAAAGAAATTTTCTCCTGAGCCTCCATCCTTTGCTGAGGAGGCACATCCGGCATGCCTTTGAAAGGAGGAAAAGTGTGAAAATAAAACTTGTACCCGTGACTTATTACATCCAACACCCATTTGTCCTGGGTGACCAAATGCCAGTTTTGTTTGAAAAGTCCCAACTTTCCTCCTAGAGGAGCTGCCAGTAGAGAAGGGTCTGGCAGCGGAAGATACAGGTCATTGGGTCTGTTTACGAAAAGGCTGACCCCTGCCCTCACCAGAAGACTGTGCAGGAGAACTCCAAGTCCTAGGTCTGAAAGAACCCTGAGCGTGAGCTCTGCCTCTACCACGCCTAGACCTGCCCTTAGACTGATAATCCGAAGAAGGAAAAGGCCATCCTCTAGCAGGCCAATTCCTACTAAACTTAGGGGGCTGCACCTGCATAAAATCCTTGACAGTCTGCATAGACTTCGCCTTATCTTCCATCTTTTTCAAAACTGATTCCACAGAAGGACTAAAAAGTACTTCAGATTGAAGAGGAGCATCCAAAATCCGAGCCTTAACATGCTCTGACAAATTTTGATCCTTAAGCCAGGCATGTCTAGGAATAACTGAACCTGTAGCAGCCACCCTGGATGCAGCCTGAAGAGCATCGAAACCACACTGCAAAGAATGCTTGCCAACTTGATCTGATGCATGAACCAACTCCTGGAGCTCCTTACACTCTATACCCTCAGATAAAGCATCCACCTTAGATTTCAATTGACCTAACAAAAAATTCTGATACTTCAGCATATGAAATTGGCAATTCAAAGCCCTCATAGCTAACGTAGAGGAGGTGTACACTTTTTTCCCCCATCTATCTAAAGCTCTAGAATCTTTATCCAAAGGAACTAGATTCTTAGCCACAGAAGCCCTAATACCCTTCGGACCTTGAGTAATAGTTTCCGGATCAGCTCTAGGACTCTTGTACAAATACTTATGTGCTTCTGGAACTCTATAATATCTGTCTGGTTTAACAGGGGCAGGAGGTAAAGAATCAGGATTAAGGGAAGATTCAGAAAAAACATCCTGAACAACTTCTAAGACAGGAGGAATAGCCAAGGGCCTATGCTGTGGCAGAAACAAAAATTCCCTGAGCCGTTTCCGAGAATCCGAAAAATCCTGACCTTCCCACTTGAAATGCTCCCTCATGGAATGTAAAGTCTCAGAAAAAGAAAAATCCTCTGGAGGAGAAGCAGAAGGACAGGAGTCCTCTGCATCCGAATCTAAATAAGAAGAGAATTCCTGAATTTCTTCAGCTGAGGAATCAGAGTAGTCTGAGGAATGATCCATCCCCTCTAAATCTGCCTCCACTCTAGGCCTCTTCTCTGGGGGGGGCATAGAACCCCTGATCAAAGTAATCAAGTCCTCAGCCATTTTTAACATATGCTTTTTAGGAACAGGGGCTGGAGAGCTAGAACTATGACCAGGGCCAACATGACAAGGTTTGGCCTTAGCATGGGCTTTAGCCACTGAAGTAGAAGGCCTAATAACCTTCTGTAAAGATGGAACTACAGACACCTGAGAAGCACCTTCAGCCGGGCCTAACTCCTGAGAGGCCAACTCCTGTAAAAGTAAAGGTTCCCCATGGGATTCAGCCGAACCCTCGGCAGGATCCACAGATTCAACCGGAGGCTCCGTAGAACCGGCGTCTGCAACGGACGACTCATCTGGTTTAGACTTCAAAGATCTATCTTTACGCTTTTTAGCGGTAGCGGGCGTCGGAGGATCCGACGGCATGTTATAGTTACATCTTTTACCGAAAACAAGCCTGGCACAGTCTAATCTCCGTTTAATGGTGCGCTTGTTAAATCTAGCACAAAAGCGACACTCGACCACGTCGTGCTCAGGCCCTAAGCAAGGAATACAGAAAGAATGAAAATCCTTATGAGGTATCTGTTTCCCACAAGAAATGCAATTAACTTTTTCTGACATCCGGATAACTGAGGCAAGAAAAGACAAAGATTTCCCCAACGGGGTACTTAGCCCAACTTGGTCTTCGGTCTGAAACTCGATAAATGAAAATTTCAGACGCGACGGCACTTGCAAACGCTGCTTCTGCTTTGGACCACGCGGCAAGAAAGACTGAGGATATGGCGTCGGTCATGCGCTTATGTACTACGACGTACTGACGTCAGCTCTAGGCGACAATGACCGACGCCAGCCCAGCTCTTTGGTATTCGGGCCGATCGAGGACAGCGGACTACCCACAGGTTATGACTGCAGCAATGTGAGACGAAGAACATCTGCTTTTGCTTTGAGCACCGCGCGGCAAGAAAGACTCAAGAAAATGGCGTCTGCTGCATCTTATATACCCCTGGCGCACTGAGTAAGGGAAGAGGTGACAGGAACCAACTCCGGACCAGGACTTTGGAATTTAGGCCGACTGTGGGTAGCCTGCCAGCAGGATAACCCAAGTGTAATGACTGCAACAGTGAAACACAATGAACATCAGTGGCAAAGCCTTCTCTGGATTTAGAGTAGAGAGGTAAATGGTAATGTTTGGTGAATGTATGAACTGAACTCCAGGTAGCAGCTTCTAGAATGTCTCTGGTAGGAAACTCCTCTGAGAAAGGCTGCAGTTGTAGATGCAGCCCTGGTGGAATGGGATCTGATCCCCTTGGGAAGAGGTTTACCATGGTGCATGTAGCAGAAACGAATACAATGGCTTATCCATTTTGAAATAGTCTGCTTTGAAATAGCCTTTCCCTCTGCCCCTGCAGCAAATGCCACCAGAAATTGCTCAGACTTTCTTAGAGATTTTGCCCTGCTTAAGTAGAATCCTAGTTGTCTGTGTACATCCAATGAATGCAGAATCCACTCACCCTTGTTCTATGGATTTGGGAAAAAAAGTTGGCAGATGAATGGACTGATTAAGAGCCACACTAGATACCACTTTAGGCATAAAGGATGGATTGGTCCTGAGCACCACCATGTCTGGGTAAAAGATAATAAAAGGCTCCACTGCCATGAGAGCCTGTGGTTCTGAAATCCTTCTAGCTGAAGTGACTGCTAAAAGAAAAGCTGTCTTCCAAGAGAGAAATTTTATGTCTGCAGTAGCAGCTGGCTCAAAAGGAGGTAGGGTGAGCTTTTCCAACACAAAACTGAGGTCCCATGCAGGAGTTGGTGATCTCCTGGGTGGTCTTAAATTTTTGGCCTCTCTGAGGTACTGCTTTAGCAGGAGATGAGAAAAGAGGGGAGGCTCTGTGTTGTAATGAGCTGAAATGGCAGAGGCATGTATTTTTATGGAAGAGAAAGATAGGCCCTTGTGAAGCATCTCAGTTAAGTATTGCACAATCTGAGGAATATTGGGCATTGCTATGCTTATTCCTTGTGCTTGGTTCCAGGCACAGAATCTTATCCATTTATCAGCATAATATTTTCTAGTACTAGGCCTTCTAAACTCCAAAATTACATCCATCACAGGTTTGCTGAGAGATGTAACTGGTGAAATTAAATGATTAGCCATGCTGCAAGATTCAGAGTTTGGAAATAAGTGTGCAGAATTTGATAGTTCTGCTTATACAGTAGATAAGGTGTCTGAGGCAGGTACCACAGTGGAAGGTGTGACATACTGCGTAGGAGCGGGTACCAGTGTTGGTGAGGCCAGTCTGGAACAATCAAACATTTTTGTTTTTTCCTAACTTTTAGTAAGGCCTTGTAGAGCAGAGGCAGAGGGGGAAAGGCATAGACTGATTTTCCAGCTGAAGTATAGACCGTCCACTTTCCAAGCTTTTTTTGTGATTAATTCTTGTGCAGAATTTGTCCAACTGATAGTTCTGGGGTGATCTATGTCTGGGCTCCGCATTTGCGTGTCAACATGCTGAAGATTTGTGGATCCAGTTTCCATTTGTGTGGTTCCATAAGATTTCTGCTAAGTTTGTCTGCCAGAGAGTTTTGCTTTCCTGGCAGGAATTCAGCTTGTAGATCTATCTGTTAAGTCAAGGCCGTGTTCCACAAAGCCGTGGCTAGTCTGCAAAGGGGGTAGGAAAGGGTACCCCCCTGCTTATGTACCACATGACTGTGGTGTTGTCTCTGTCTATCAGTAGTTGTCCTGGATGAAGATAATCCTTGAAGACTGTCAGAGCATTCTGTACAGCTAGCATCTTTTTCTAGTTGATATGTAGGTGCATTTGATTTGGGCTCCATTGGCCCTGAATGCATCTCCCTGCCATATGTGCCCCCCCCAAGCATAATTTGATGTGTCTGTAGTCAGGGTTTGGATTGGCAGGGAGTGGAATGAATGACAGTCCCTTGTTTTGGTGACGGGCCTCTGCCCACCATAGGAACTCTTGCTGTAGGCAAGGAATGATAGGAAAGTACAGTTGTGTACCTACCATAAATGTAGATGTTCGAGTGTATTCACTGTTGCAGTCATTACACTTGGGTTATCCTGCTGGCAGGTGACCCTAGGATGGCCTGAATTCCTAAGTCCTGGTCTGGCGTCGGCTGCTGTCACCTCTTCCCTGACGTCAGTGCGTCAGGGGTATAAAAGATGCAGCCAATGCCATTTTCTTCAGTTTTTCTTGCCCTAGATGTCAGGTGCCCCCACAAGGGTAGGCTAAAAATTCTGCTTCTAAAAAAGCATGCACTAACAAACATTACCTTCATCTACAAGCAAATACACCACATAGGTTGTATAGAATAGAGAAGTACAGATAAGTCCAAGCAATGAAAAGGGGGATGGAGGGAGGGTAATCTGATCTGCAACAGTGAATACACTCGAACATCTACATTTATGGTAGGTACACAACTGTACTATGCTCATCGTGTTTCACTTTTGCAGTCATTACACTTGGGTTGAATCCCAAAGCTGAGGTTGGGTGGCTGGGCCTAAATAGAATTAGGAGTGGCTATGAGGCCCTGCAGAACTGCAGTGGCAAAGCCTGCTCTGGATTTAGAGTAAAGAGGTAAGTGGTAGTGCTTTGTAAAAGTGTGCACTGAAGTCCAAGTTGCAGCCTCCAAAATATCCTTGGTTGGTACTCCTCTGAGAAAGGCTGCGGAAGTGGCTACTGCTCTGGTAGAATGTGGCCTAATGCCCTTAGGCAGTGATTTGCCATGTTGTGAATAGCAGAAACAAATGCAGTGGCCTATTCATTTTGCAATAGTCTGCTTTGAAATAGCCTTTCCTTGTGATCCTGCAGCATATGCCATTAAAAGTTGCTCAGTCTTTCTGAAAGCTTTAGCTTTGTCCAAGTAGAAGCGTAGCTGTCTGTGTATGTCCAAAGAATGCAGAAGTCTCTCCCCTTTATTCTGTGGGTTTGGATAAAAGGTAGGCAAATGAATAGTTTGGTTTAGAACCACACTGGACACTACCTTAGGCAGAAATGTTGGGTTTCTCCTTAGAGAAACCCTGTCTGGACAGAAAATAAAAGGTTCCACTGCCATTAATGCCTGTAACTCAGACTCTTCTTGCTGAAGTTATTGCTAGGCGCAGAACTGTTTTCTATGATAAGAACTTTATGTCGGCTGTACTGGCTGGCTCAAAAGGAGGCAGTGTGAGCTTTTCCAAGACAAAATTGAAGTCCCATGTAGGTTATTGGTGCTCTCCTTGGAGGTCTTATGTTTTTGGCCCCACTGAGGTACTGCCTCAGCAGTGGAAGTGAAAAAATAGGTGGGTGCGTATTGTAATGAGCTGAAATGGCAAAGGCGTGGATCTTAATTGATGAGGATAGGCCTTTGTCCAGCATCTCAGTTAGGTATTGTAAAATCTGAGGAATATTTGGTACAAGTGTGTCACTTCTTTGTGCCTGGTTCCAAGCATAGAATCTCTTCCATTTTCCTGCATAAGATTTTCTGGTGCTGGGCCTCCTGGCTTCCAAAATAACATCCATAACTGCTTTAGAAAGAGGTGTGTCCTGAGTGGTTATAATATCTACCATGCAGCCAGATTTCGTGTTCTGAGTTGGCTGTGCAGGATCTGATTGTTTTGTTGGGTCAGTAGATGAGGAATTTGAGGTAACGTCCAGACTGGGCCTTGAGACAAGTTCTTTAGGATTGGATACCAGTGCTGGTGTGGTCAGTCTGGGGCAATCAGTATCATTTTTGGCTTCTCGTCTGACCTTTAGGAGTACCTTGGGGAGGAGAGGCAGAGGAGGAAAGGCATAAACTGTAAGGATTTTCCAGCTGAATGATGGAGCATCCACTTTCTATGCCTGTTTGTGATAAGTCCTCGTGCAGAATCTCTGCAGTTGGCAGTTGTGAGGGGAGGCAAATAGATCTATGTCTGGGCGTCCCCATTTCCTTTTTATCATGCTGAAGACTTATGGATCTAGTTTCTACTCGTGAGGGTCCTTGAGGTTTCTGCTTAGTTTGTCTGCCAGAGTATTTGTTTTTCCTGGCAGGAATTGTGCTTGCAGGTGCACTTGATAAGTCAATGCTGTGTTCCACAACGTCATGGCTTGTCAGCAGAGGGAGTAGGAATGTGTGCCTCCTTGCTTGTTTATGTACCACATGACTGTAGTATTGTCCGTTTTTATCAGCAGTTGTCCTGGATGGAGTAAATCCTTGAAGGCTGTCAGGGCATTCTGTACAGCTAGCATCTCTTTTTGATTGATATGAAGATGCATTTGGCTTGCGGGCCATGTGCCCTGAATACATTTTCCTGCCATGTGGGCCCCCCCCCCCGGCATAATCTGATGCATCTGTTAGTGTCTGCCTGGCTGTGGGTAAGGTGAATGGCTATCCCTTGTTGTGGTGACAGGCCTGTGGCCACCATCGAAACTCCTGTTGCAGGCAGGGAATGAGAGTAATTAATGTTTCCAGGCTGTGGCAATGTTGAGTCCAAACACTTTTTAGGTACCATTGTAGCTTCCTCATATGCAGTCTTGCATATGGAATTAGCAGAAAGCAGAATGCCATGAAGCCCAAAGCCTGCAGAATTTTTCTTGCAGATAACTGGGTCTTTGTTACCATGCTTTTGAAGTATGAAGTCAGTTGCCTTTGTCTGGCATGAGATAAGCCATCTGGGCAGTTGTATTTAAGCTTGCACCCAGGAATATTATCTCTTGAGAGGGTACTAGTTTTGATTTCTTTTCGCTTACTGTGTACCCTAGGCAAATTAGTAATCTTTTTAGAAACTCCAGATGCTTTAGTAGAATGTCTGTTCTCTGCTTGAATAAGGCAGTTGTCCAAGTAGGGATATATTTGAATTCCTCTTTGCAAAACGCAATTACTGTTGCCAGGCATTTTGTGAAGACCCTAGGTGCAGTAGATAAGCCAAAGGGCAGTGCAGAGAACGAGGAGTGCATTGAGCCAGCTATGAATCTGAGGTATCTTCTGCAAGACTGTCTGATTGGGACATGCAGGTATGCCTCTGAGGTCCAACGTTACAAGCCAAGCCTTCTTGCCCAGCATGGGCAGAAGCTGCTGCACTGTCAACATTTTGAATTTTGGAACGTCCAGAAAAGTGTTTAGAATAGACAGGTCCAGAATTGGTCTCCAAGCTTTGTCCTTTCTGGGTAGTAAGAAAAGTCGAGTAAAATCCTTGTCCCTGCTCTTGCTGTGGTACTGGCTGAATAGCCCCTCATGTCCATGAGAGATGAAACTTGTTTTTGTACCTCTGCCCATTGTTTGTGTGGCAGGTCTGGCATACCTTTT
This sequence comes from Protopterus annectens, assembly GCF_019279795.1. NCBI lineage: Eukaryota > Metazoa > Chordata > Ceratodontiformes > Protopteridae > Protopterus > Protopterus annectens. The sequence continues at coordinate 492,393,545 of NC_056749.1, read as the reverse complement.
GCTTTTGGAAGGGTGTGAAAGTGGAACCTGTAGCCCTGAGAAACTATGTTTACGACCCATTTGTCCTGGGTGATCATGTGCCAATTTTGTGAAAAAAGTGCTAGCTGTCCCCCTATAGGTGCTGCCAAAAGATAAGTGCTTGGCATTGGCAGAGGAAAGTCATTGGGACTGTTTCCTATATGGCTGTGATTTGCCTTCTCCGCTTTTGGAGGTAGTAGTACCCCCATTGTTTGGGACTGTACGAGCCCTGGGGTTGTTGTCTGCCTCTAGGGCGTCTGTATCTGCCTCTTTGTGGCCTGACACTGGAAAGGACCAATTCTTAGAAGGCCAGTTCCTGCTAAATCTGTGAGGTTGTACCTGTAAGAAATCCTTTACTGTCTGCATAGATTTCACTTTATCCTCCATTTTCTTCAACACCTCTTCTGCCCTAACACCAAAGTCTGCTGTAATGGAGCATCCAATAATTTTGCTTTAACATGATCAGGCAGATTCTGTTCCTTTAACCAAGCATGCCTTCTAATAACAGAACCTGTAACAGCGGCCCTACAAGAGGCCTCCAGTGAATCAAAACCACATTACAAAGTATGCTTTCCCACTTGTTCAGCTGCATGCAATAAATCCTGCATTTCCTTGTTTTCAGAACATTCAGAATTTGTCAACATTTTCTGTTTTAGCAGTGACATTAAGTATTGCTGATATTTAAGCATATGAAACTGACAATTTAAAGCCCTTACAGCCAAGGTAACATTAGTGTAAACTTTTTTCCCCCATCTGTCCAGTGACCTAGAATCCCTATCCAAGGGAACATGGTTTTTAGCAGTAGAGGCCTTGACTCCTTTGGGACCCTGACATAGTTTCTGGGTCAGCAGTAGGGTTTTTATAAAGAAATTTATGAGAGTCTGGAACCCTGTAGTATCTGTCTGGATTAATAGGCGCAGGAGGCAGAGAGTCAGGAGACAGGCCGGACTCTGAGAATACATCTACAATGTCTAGAACAAGTGGAATAGCAAGAGGTCTATGCTGGGGTAGTAGAAGAAAGTCTCTGAGCCTTTTCTTTGAATCCAAGTAATCTTGGCTCTCCCAGTGGAGGTATGCAGGGTTTCCCCAAAAGAATAATCCTCAGGAAGAGAAGCTGAAGGAATAGATTCTTCAGCATCCGAATCCTCACAGGGAGGCAGAGAGTATCCCTGTTCTGAATAGGAGTCAGAGGAAATGGAAACCTGATCAAAGGAATCATATATTCTGTGTCTTGCCTAGGCTTCTTATCAGGAGGGGGATGGGAACCCCTAATCTAAGTAATTACGTCTTCAGCCATTTTAAGCATCTGTTTCTTAGGCATGGAAGTCTGTCCAAGAGAATGCTGTACTTGTTTCTTTGTCTTTAAAGCTGTTTTAATCTTTGCCTTGGAAGCTGAGGTTGGCTTAACATGTAACTGTGTAGGTCTGAAAACACCCTCAGAAGCCAATGCCTGCTCAGCGGCTCCGGACCCATCTGAGGGAATAGTTTCCGAGTGTGCAATACCTTGAGTATCCAGAGGCCTAGCTGTCTCCATGTGGGAGTCGCCAGCGGCCTGTGGTTCTGAGGTAGCGGGCATCAGGGGCTGCGAAAGCACCTCACTGAAAACTGGCGAACCAGCGACTGGCCTAGCGGAGGCCTCGTCGGTTTTGGACCTTGGATGCCTGTCCTTTTCCTTGCGCTTTTTATAAACTCCGGTCATCGGCTGTTCCAACGGCATTATATAATTAAACCTTCGGCCAAAGTAATGAAAGGCAAAATCGTACCAACGCTTAATAGTGCGTTGGTTAAATCTAGCACAAAACCGATAGCTAGCAACGTTGTGGTCAGGGCCTAGGTAAGGAATACAGTAAGAATGAAAATTCTTATGAGGTATTTGCTTCCCACAAGAAATACAATTGTTAACTTTTTCTGACATCGGTCTGGAGCAAGAAAAAAGTTTCCCCAACTGGGTACTTAGCTTTATTGAAGACTTCGGATCTGAAATTCTTTTTCGAAAATCTCAGGAGTTTGCCAACCGGCACTTGCGAACTGCTTTTGCTTTGGGCACTGCGCAGCAAGACAGACCGAAGAAAATGGCTTCTGCTGCATCTTTTATACCCCTGGCGCACTGATGTCAGGGAAGAGGCGACAGCAACAGACGCCGGACCAGGACTTTGGAATTCAGGCCGACTGCGGGTAGCCTGCCAGCAGGATAACCCAAGTGTAATGACTGCAACAGTGAAACACGATGAACATTCATTGCTTCCAGGATGTGACAATGTTGACTCCATAAGCTTTTTAGGTACCACTGAAGTTTACTCATATGCAGTTTTCCATATGGAATTAGAATGCAGGCAGCCATGAACCCCAAGGCCTGCAGTATTTGTCTTGCAGATAGCTGGGTTTTTGTGGCCACTTGTTTGAAGTCATCAATTGAATTTGTTTTACTGGCGTAAGGTAAGTCATCTGGGCAGTTGTATTCAAGCTTGCACCCAGGAATGTAATTATTTGAGAGGGTACCAGTTGTGATTTCTTTTCATTTATGGTGTACCCTAGACAAGTTAGAAGCCTTTTTACAAATGCCAGATGTTTTAGAAGAGTGTCCTTGTTTTCTGCCTTAATTAGGCAATCGTCCAGGTAAGGATAAATTTGAATGTTTGTCTGCAAAATGTAATTACTGGTGCCAAGCACTTCGTGAAGACCCTGGGCGCAGTAGATAAGCCAAAGGGCAGTGCAGAGAACTGGTAATGCAAAAAGCCTGTGTTGAAGCAGAGGTATCTACTACAAGATTCCCTGATTGGGATATGCATGTAAGCCTCTCAAGTCTAGAGTTACCAGCCAGACATCCTTGCCTAGCATAGGCAGTAACTGTTGTAGAGTCAGCATCTTGAATTTTGGAATGTCCAGGAAAGTATTTAGAATGGATAAGTCCAGAATTGGACGCCATGATTTGTCTTTTCTGGGTACCAGGAAAAGTCTTGAATAAAAACCTTGTCCCTTTTCCTTTTCTGGCACAGTTTGAATAGCCACTATATTCATGAGGGACATAACTTGTTTCTGGGCCTCTGCCCAGTGATTTGGAGGATGATCTGGTCATCCGATTGGGACTGGCAACGTGTGGAAATGAAATCTGTATCCCTGGGATACTACATTTAAAACCCACTTGTTCTGGATAATTAGATGCCAATTTTGTGCATGAAGTGCCAGTTTTTCCCCAAAGGGGCTGCCAAAAGATAAGTGCTTGATGATGGCAGAGGAAAGTCATTGAGTCTGTTTACCGCAGGGAGGTGCCTTGCTACTTCCAGATTTGGAGGTGGAGGCACCCCCATTGTTTTGTACTGTAAGTTCCTTGTGACTGAAACCTGGAGCCTTTGGAGTGTCTGGGTTTGACCCGAGCGGCTCTGGTGGGTACTGGAAAGGACCAATTCTTAGTAGGCCAGTGCCTACTGAACCTGGGAGGCTGCACTTGTAGGAAATCTTTTACAGTTTGCATAGATTTAGCTTGGTCTTCCATCTTTTTCAAAACTTCTTCTGCCTTATTACCAAACAGACTGCCCTGTTGTAAAGGAGCATCCAACAATTTTGCTTTAACATGATCAGGCTGATTTTGGTCCTTGAGCCAATCTTGACTTCTTATCACAGATCCAGTTACAGCAGCCCTGCAAGAGGCCTCCAAGGAATCAAAACCACAATGCAAAGTATGCTTTCCAACTTGTTCAGCAGAATGCAAAAAATCCTGTAACTATTTTCCACACAGTCAGAAATCAACATAATTTTCTGTTTAAGTAAGCCCATGGACATGCTACTGATATTTAAGCATATGAAATTGACAGTTTAAAGCACTGACTGCCAAGGTTGCAGACATGTAAACCTTATTACCCCATCTATCCAGCGCCCTGGAGTCTCTATCAGAAGGGGTAGGATTTTTAGCAGTAGAAGCCTTAACACCCTTGGGACCCTGAGAAATGGTTTCAGGGTCAGCAGCAGGGTTTTTAAAAAGGAATTTGTGGGAGTCAGGAACCCTGTAATATCTGTCTGGCTTACTAGGAGCCAGATGCAGGGAATCAGGAACCATGCTGGATTCTGAGAAAACATCAACAACAATGTCTAGAACAGGAGGTATAGCCAAAGGCCTAGGCTGGCAAAGTTTCTCCACAAGAAAAATCCTCAGGAGAAGCAGAAGGAATGGATTCTTCTGCATCAGAGTCCTCATACGGTGGAATAGATAATTCCTGATCAGAAGAGGAATCAGAAGAAATGGAAACCTGATCTGATGATTCATAATCAGTGCCTTGCCTAGGCCTCTTAGCAGGAGGGGGATGGGAACCCCTGATCAAGGTAATTAAATCCTCAGCCATTTTGATCATTTGTTTTTCAGGAATAGGTGCCTGTGCACGTGGCCCAAGCATCAGTTTTATAGACATAGAAGTTGATTTTGGCCTAGGTTATGAAGACTGCGTCACTTTAATATACAAATCGTTAGGCCTGAAAACACCCTCAGAAGCCAGTGCCTGCTCAGCGGCTCCGGACCCATCAAAGGTAGACATATGCAGGTTCAATACTTAAAGTGTCTCGTGGCAAACTGGACTCCGAATGGGTCACAGTAGAGGCCTGCTAATCAAAAATAGTGGGCATCAGGGGCTGCGAAAGCGCCTCACTGAGTACTGGCGAACCGGCGACTGGGTTAGGAGAAGCTTAGTCATCAGTTTTGGACCTCGGTCTGTCTCTTGCCTTTTTCTTTGCATTTGTGTATTCCGGTAGTCGGATTGCTAACCGACGACATTTCTGGATAGTTAAATCTTGAGCCAAAATATTTAGATGCAAAAATATACCAACGCTTAATAGTGCGTTGATTAAATTTAGCACAAAATCGACAGCAAGGCACATTGTGGTAAGGGCCTAGGCAAGGAATACAGTACAAATGAAAATCCTTATGAGGTATTGGCTTCCCACAAGTAATACAATTAAGAACTTTTACTGACATCGGTAAGGAGCAAGAAAAATTTCCCCAATGGGGTACTTAGCTTTAGGTTGAAGACTTTGGTTTTGAAACTTGAAAACGAGTAGGCCGACCGGCACTTGCGAACTGCTTCTGCTTAGAGCACCGTGCGGCAAGAAAGACTGCTGAAAATGACATCGGCTGCATGTTTTATACCCCTGACTTCATGGAAGAAGGCACAGCAACTGATGCAGGACCCAAGACTTTGTTAATCGGGCCGACTGAGGGCAACCTGCCAGCTGATTACCCAAATGTAATGACTGCAACACAAACATGAAGAAACATCTTCAGAATCCTGATCAGAAGACTCGAAGAAATCAGTCCTAGGTCTCAGAGGGAGAAGAGTGGCTTCCCCTAATGAGAATAATAAGGTCTTCAGCCATTCTTATCATTTGTTTTTTAGGCAGAGGGGCCTGACCATGCAGTCTGGGCGTCAGTTTTCTAGGCGTGGATCAAGTTTCAGGCCTTGAAGAAGATGGCATCTGTTTAATATGCATGTCAGTAGGCCTGAATACACCCTCAGAAGCCGGTGCCTGCACAGCGGCTCCCGACCCATCCAAGGTGGAGACATCCGCAGGGTTCCCCAGTTGAAGAAGCATCTCGCAGCATACCAAACTCTAAATGGGTCTCAGTAGAGGCCTGTGAATATGAAGTAGCAGGTATCAGGGGCTGCAAAAGCGCCTGAGTATCAGTGAACTGGCGACTAGCTTAACGGAAGTGTCTGCGGCAGCTTTGGACATATGCAGTCTGTCTCTGCCTATATCTTTGCATTTTTTCGGAATGTTGGGAGGCTTACCGAAGCCATTTCTGGATAATTGAACCAAGTACCAAAATATTTAGATGCGAAAATGAACATATGACAAATAGTTTGAAGTTCGAATAAGGCACAAAACCGACAGCGAGGGAAGTCGTGGTCTGGGCCTAAGCAAGGAATGCAGTATGAAGGAAAATCTTTAAGAGGTATTTGCTTTCCACAAGAAATACAATTGTTAACTTTTACTGACATCGGTTTAGAGCAAGAAAAAGGATCCCCAACAGGGTACTTAGCTTTTTTGAAGACTTCGGATCTGAAACTAGAAAACGAAAATTTCAGGAGTCTGCCGACCGGCACTTGCGAACTGCTTCTGCTTCGGGCACTGCATGGCAAGGAAGACTGATGTAATGACATCGGCTGCATGCTTTATACCCCTGACTACCTGACATCATGGAAGATGAGACAGCAACCAACACAGGACTGAAAACTTAGATAATCAGGCTGACTGAGGGCTACCTGCAAGCAGATAACCCAAAGAAATCCCAAACATGGAGAACATCCGTCTGGAATAGAAACCCTGTCCCCTTTGTTCTACTGGAACAGGTTGAATAGCCCTGATATGGAGAAGGGAATGCACTTGCTTTTGAGCCTCTGCGCCCACTGGTTTTGAGGCAGGTCTGGCAACCCGCTTGGGGTTGGCAGTGAGTGGAAGTAGAACAAATGTATACCCCTGACTACCTAACATCATGGAAGATGAGACAGCAACCAACACAGGACTCAAGACTTAGATAATCAGGCTGACTGAGGGCTACCTGCAAGCAGATAACCCAAAGAAATCCCAAACACGGAGAACATCCGTCTGGAGTAGAATGTAAAATGTAAAATAAATAAATAAATAAAAAATCTGTACTCCTGGGATACAATGTTTAGAACCCATCGGTCTTGAGTAATGGACATCCATTTTTTTGCATGAAGGGAGCGTTTAAGGGCGCACCTACTTGGGCACGGCTGGGAAGGATAACTGGAAAGTCAGTGTCAACTTTTTCCATAAGGGGTGGCTTACAACTCCCTGGTTTAGAGGTGGAAACACTCCATTATTTAGATATCTGCATACCCTGAGACTGTAGTCTTGGTAGTCTTTTTCCCCTCGGTTTGGACTGAGTAGGCCTGAGAGGGACTGGAAAAGACCAGTTTTTTGAAGGTCAATGCCTACTGAATAGGTGGCTGCACCTGTAAGAAATCTTTGACGGTTTGCATGGATTTAGCTTTTTATTCCATCTTTTTAAGAACTACTACTGCTTTTGTGCCAAACAAACTATCCTGATTTAATGGAGCATCTAGTAATTTTGCTTTGACATGGTCAGGCAAGACTTGTTCCTTTAGCCAAACATGTTTTCTCAGTACAGACCCAGTGACAGCAGCCCCGCAAGATGCTTCTAAGGCATCAACCCCACACTGCAATGTATGTTTACTAACTTGGTTTGCAGAATGCATCAACACTTGTAAATCTATTTTCTGCACAATCTGGAAGTAACACCATTTTTTGTTTAATTAGTTCCATAATATGTTGCTGGTACTGCAACATATAAAACTGGCAATTTAAAGCCCTGATGGCAAGAGTTGCAGAGGTATGCTATGGAACCTTGCTGGCTAGGCTTACGGAGGGCCCTTGTGCCGATAGCCTAGTACATACTTATCAACCTATGTATATACCTTCTTGCCCTATCTGTCTAAAGCTCTAGAATTACTGTCTGAAGGGGCAGGGTTTTTGGCTGTAGTAGCCTTAATGCCTTTAGGTCCCTGGGAAATGGTCCTTGGATCTGCAGTAGGATTCTTAAAGAGAAACTTGAGAGAGTCAGGTACTCTATAGTACCGGTCAGGTTTCCTAGGAGCTGGTGGTAAGGTGTCAGCATTAAGACTGGACTCCAAGAAGACATCTACAATATCCAGGACAGGGGATATAGCTAGAGACCTGTGCTGAGGCAAATCTAAAAATTCCATGAGTCCGTTTTGGGACTGAGGATAGTCCTGGCATTCCCAGCAGAAATGCTCTCTTAAGGTATGCAACGTTTCACCAAAAGAAAAATCCTCTGGATGGGGAGGCAGAGGGAATGGATTCCTCTGCATCTGAATCCTCGTGGGTATATAAGTGTACGTCCTGGTAATCAGAAGGGTCATAGTCATCGGACTCCTGGTCTGTAAAATCAGAAGGAAATTCAATTCTTTGTCTTTTAGCAGGGGAAGGCTGGCTTCCCCTAATTAGAGTAATAAGGTCTTCAGCCATTCTAAGCATATTTGTGGCACGGGATCATGAGCATGCGCTTTGAATGTCTGTTTTCTAGGCGTAGTGCGAACTCTGGGCCTGAGAAACTCAGTTTTAGTTGAAAAAGAAGTTGTTGGTTTAATATGAATATCGTTAGGCCAGAATACAACCTCAAAAGCCGGTGCCTGCACAGTGGCTCCGGACCCATCCAAGGTAGAGACATCCGCAGGTTCCGTAGTCGAAGACGCATCTCGCAGCACACCGGAATCCGAATGAGTCTCAGCAGAGGCCTATGAGTCTGTAGAAGTGGGCATCAGGGGCTGCAAAGGCGCCTCACTGAGTACAGGAAGACTGGCAACTAGCTTAACAGAAGCATCGTCGGCAGTTTTTGACCTATGCGGTCTGTCTCTGTCTTCGTGATTTTTCAGAAAATCGGTAGTCGGATGGCTTAACGAAGTCATTTCGGAATACGGAGAATGAGAGAAAAAGAATTTAGCTACAAAAATAGCCAGATGAAGAATGGTTCGGGCGTCAAACAAAGCACAAAACCAAAAGAGAGGGACACCGTGTTCTGGGCCAAGCCAAGTGACGTAGTAAGAATGAAAATCTCTGAGAGGTATACAATTGTAAATTTTTTTCTGACATCAGTTAGAGCAAGAAAAAAGAAACCCCAACGGGGTACTTAGCTTTAGAAGACTTCAGGTCTGAAACTCGAAAAACGAAAATTTCAGGTAGCGACCGACTGACACTTGTGAACTGCTTCTGCTTCGGGCTCGGCAAGAAAGACTGATGTAATGGTGTCGGGCTGCATGTTTTGTACCCCCTGATGACCTGACGTTATGGAAGAGGAGACAGCATCCAACGCAGAAATCCCAGGAGTCTGGTATTCGGGGCTACCTGCAGGCAGGTAACCCAAGTTTGATGACTGCAACAGTGAAACACGAAGAACATCTGAAGTAGGTTCATAGGTTCATAGGTTTATACTAGGCTATCTGCCCTAAGGCATTTATAAGCCTAGCCCAAATTATTGTGGCTTACGCCACCCCTTATATGAAAAAATACTGTGCCCATTAGTTTGTTGTGCCTCTGTCCAGCAGTGACCCAGAGATGATTCCCGGGGTAAACCTACGATCTCCCATCCACAGGTCTAGATTTCTCTTGAACAGAGTCAGCGAGGTGCTCTGCCTCACATGGACCGGGATTTTATTCCACAGCATAGGGAGTCTCTGAGTGATAAATCTATCCCTCCAGCACGTCCTATTTATATCCGTGCTAAGGTTTAAGTCGCTTGCTCTAGTGGTTTTGGTGGATTTGGATTTTTGAGGTGGAGCATGTCCATTAATTCGGGTTGGACATGGCCTTGTATGTCAGGCACATGTCACCTCTGAGCAGGCGGTATGCGACTGAATAGAGCTGGAGTTTCTTCAATCTGGCAGCATATGACAGATTTTGGAGTCCCTTTATCCTTTTGGTGAGGAACTTTTGGGGTCTCTCCAATTGCTGCAGATGTCGGGTGAGATACATCCCGAATGGGGCATTGTACTCGATCATTGGTCTGATAAGTGAAGAGTACAGGAACAATGACCTCACTAGATCTGGATGTGAATCCCTTCATGATCAGGTGGGCAATGTAGAAGGTCTTTCTAACCACTTTAGCAATGTGAGTGTCAAAGAAAGGCCACTGTCAACCTGGGTCCCCAGGTCCCTGATAACCTCTTCTGTGCTTAGTGGATTGCCACCTATATGGTAGCTTGGGGTTACCTTGTTTTTCCCGAAGGGTATGACTATACATTTTTGGCGTTTAACTTCAGGCCATGGCTCTGGCACCAGCTATCTGTTTCCGTGAGTCCCTTCTGAAGGATATCAGTGTCCGATGCACTTTCCACTATGGCCCAGTTTGCAGTCATCTGCAAACTTTGTCAACAAAGTCCTCCCATGTTGGCCTGTACTTCTGAGAAGTAGATGCCAAACAATAGGCCAAGGACCGAGCCTGTGGGACACCACTTGTGACCGGCTTGGAGTCTGACACAGCGCCAGCAACTCTAACCCTGTGGGTTCTGTCTTTAAGCCAGTTTGCAACCCATCTTGTGACATATGGGTTTACATTTAAGCTGGTAAGTTTTTCTACAATACCGAGTGGGGTATTGTGTGAAAGCCTTGCAAGGTCAAGGTAGGCTGTATGGACTGCCTTTCCCTCATCAATGGCCTTGGTGACTATTTGAAGAAGTCGACCAAGTTCAAAGGCATGATCTTCCCTTGACAAAGCCAAACTGGGTCGGGTCCAATGTCTGCAAGTCCCCTATATCTTTGTTTATGAGCTCCATTATGATCCTCTCCATAGCTTTGCAGACTAGACTTGTTAAGCTTATGGGCGGTAATTACCAGGGTCCGTGGCGCCACCTTTGTGGAGTGGGACCACAGTTGCCGTCGCCACTCCTTGGGCACGTATCCTGTGGTAAGGCTGAGATTAAACAGCTGCCTTATGTGCGGGTTTAATTCCTCATTTAGCTCGTGTAGCACACAGCCGGGGACACCATCGGTCCCATTGATGCTGTGTTTTTAGCTTTAGAGAGCAGCTTTCACCTGCGCATTTGAGATGTCCGGGAGGCTACACTCGGCTGGGATAGTTATCTCTCCTTTAGGGGAGAGGGGTGAAGTTTGCACTGAACCTGTCTGCCAGTATGTTGGCAATGTCTGTGGGTTCAGTGATTTTTGTATCATTTTGGACTAATTCTGAGCATATCTGTGAGTTTCCACCCAGGTTCCTAACATAGCTGAAAAAGGCCTTATGATTGTCCTTTGAATCCATGGCAATTTTTCTCTCAAAATTGGCCTTAGTTGATTTTATGAGTGCTCGTATTTTTTTACTAATAATGATCAGGGGTGACTTCCCTTTTATGGATTTTGTTCTATCATGTAATAGCTTTCTCCTCTTATTGTAAAGTTTGTTAATGGCTGGGGTCCACCAGACTGGACGTTTGCCCTTTGTGGAAAGAGTCTTGGTTTTATTTGGGATTGCCTGATCCATGCAGTCCTGGAGGTGTTCATAGAAGGCATTTGTAAGGGCTTCCGCAGCTTGGGTTGTGGCTCCGGACCCACCCAAGGTAGAGACATCCGCAGGTTCCGTAGTCGAAGACGCATCTCGCAGCCGGGTTTGTGTCAAACATTGGCAATGCGAAGAACTTCCTCAGAAGCCAGTGCCTGTTCAGTGGCTCCGGACCCATCAAGGATAGAGACATTCACCGGTTCTATAGTCGAATTAGAGTCTTGCGGCATAACAGACTCCGAACTGGTCTCAGTAGAGGCCTGAAAATCCATTGAAGTGGGCATCAGGGGCTGCAAAAGTGCCTCACCGAGTACCGGCGAACTGGGGACTAGCTTAACAGAAGCATCGTCGGCAGCTTTGAACCTGTGTGGTCTGTCTATCCTTACTTTTTTTGGAATATCGGTAGTCGGATGGCTTACCGAAGTCATTTCGGAATACGGAGAACTAAAGTATTTAGTGACAATAAGGGCCCGACGACAAATGGTTCGGGCATTGAACAAGGCACAAAACAGACAGCGAGGTACGTTGTGGTCTAGGCCTAAACAGGTGAAGCAGTAATAATGAAAATCTCGGTGTGGTATTTGCTTTCTATAGGAAGACAATTATTAACTTTTTCTGACATCGGTTAGAGCAAGAAAGAAGGATGCCCAACGGGGTACTTAGCTTTAGAAGACTTCAGGATGATTCAATTCTTAAACAAAAACTCAGGTAGCGGCCGACCAGCACTTGCAAACTACGTCTGCTTCGGGCTCCTTGGCGAGAAAGACTAATGTAATGGCGTTGGCTGCCTGTTTTTATACCCCTGATGCCAGTCTTGGAGAGACAGCAACCAAAGCAGAAATACTAAGTCTCTGGTATTCGGGCCGACTGAGGGCTACCTGTACGCAGATTAACCCAAGTGTGATGACTGCAACAGTGACACATGAGGAACGTTCAGGGTTCTTCCAAGAGAGCTGCACATCGAGCTTTTCAGGAGGTGGGGTCACCCAACAGGTAAAAGGCCAGGCACGAAAAGCCTGCAGGAACACATACTCATCTGATGAAGGGTTGGAGGGCTTCCAGTCACCTCTTTGCTTTAACATTTCCAGGATGTCTCCAAAGGAGACACCAGGAGGTGACTGTGGGGACCCTTCACCATCATAGCAATCAGTGTCTTACGTTAAGGACTCCTCGGAAGAGTCCACGTGCTTCCTCTTGCACGTCTTCTTTCAAGGGGGCTCCTCAGTGGGAGTCTCTGAAGAGGACTCTGAAGAGCAGGTACCCAGAACAGGGGTGTTCTGTGGCTTCTCTGCCCGGTGTCCCGGGGGGGGGGGGGTGGTCTGACAGCTGTAGCTCAGAGAAAACTGAGGTTCCATCATCAAAGGAGTGCTACCAGAAGCAAGAGCCCTGTCCATCATGTGGAAGAAAGGCCCACCTGAAGAGGGCTGGGAGCCCAGAACTGAGACACAACCTCGCGACCGGGGTCACACCCCACTCCAAAGAACCCGGCCCCAAGGATGGAACCTCAAGCAGGATCGGCGTGGACACTTATCGGCACTGAGAATGGATCCGTGGAGAGAGGAGGCTCCGTACCCCAGGCCGACGCACTCTGCCCCCAATTCCCAGATTGAGGAAGGACCGGTTCAGCGGGAACCGAAGACCAAGGGGACAAACTTGGAGCCAGAGTGAGATGCACTGTAGGTGCCGAGATAATGGGTTCCAATAAGGATGTCGGAGCAGAAGGTTTCAGAAAGTACAGTTGTGTACACTTACCATAAATGTAGATGTTAGAGTGTATTCACTGTTGCAGTCATTACATTTGGGTAATCTGCTGGCAGGTTGCCCTCAGTCGGCCTGATTAACAAAGTCTTGGGTCCTGCGTCGGTTGCTGTCCCTTCTATGACGTCAGGTAGTCAGGGGTATTAAACATGCAGCCGACGCCATTACATCAGTTTTTCTTGACCCAGATGTCAGGTGCCCCCCAAATGGGGAGCAAATAAAATAAAAACCCAAAAAATATACCTCCAACCAAAAGCAAATACACCAAAAAGGCTTTTAAGCATAGTAAAAAAAAGTAGAGATATAGTCAGAGAAAAACAGCTGGAGGGAGGGTAACCAGGACTGCAACAGTGAATACACTCAAACATCTCCATTTATGTTAAGTGTACACAGCTATACTAGATGTTCTTCATGTTTCACTGTTGCAGTCACTACATTTGGGTAGATTCCCAAAGCTATGGTTGGGAGGAGGAATTTACACAGCATTAGGACCAGCTATAAGGCCCTGAAAGACAGCAGTGGCAAAGCCAGCTCTGGATTTAGAGAAAATTGGTAATTGATAATGCTTGGTGAAAATATGTACAGAACTCCAGGTAGCAGCTTCTAGAATATCCCTGGTAGGAAGGCTGCAGAAGTAGATGCAACCCTGGTGGAGTGAGATCTGATCCCCTGGGGGATAGGTTTTCCATGGTGCTTATAAATGAATGCAATGGCTTATCCATTTAGAAATGGTTTGTTTTGAAACAGCCTTCCCCTCTGCCCCAGCAGCAAAGGCTACTAACATTTGTTCAGATTTTCTTCAAAATTTAGTTCTGTCCAAGTAGAATCTAAGTTTTCTGTGCACATCCACGGAATGCAGAATCTGTTCCCCTTTGTTTTGTGGATTGGGAAAGAAGGTTGGCAAATGAATGGACTGATTGAACCACCTTGGGCATGAAGGACGGATTGGTCCTCAGATACCATGTCCACATGAAAGATGATGAAAGGCTCCATTGCCATAAGGGCCTGTAATTCAGATATCCTTCTAACTCAAGTGATTGCTAAAAGGAAGGCTGTTTTCCAAGAAAGAAATTTTAAGTCTGCAATAGCAGCTGGCTCGAAAGGATGCAGAATGGGCTTCTCCAAAACAAAGTTAAGGTCCCAGGCAGGGGTAGGAGCTCTCCTGGGTGGTCTCAAGTTCTGTGCCCCTCTGAGATACTGCTTGAGCAGAAGATGAGAAGAGAAGGGTGGGTTCTGTGTTATAGTGAGCTGAAACATCTGAAGCGTGGATTTTAATAAAGGAAAAAGACAGGCCCTTGTGAAGCATCTCAGTTAAGTATTGTAAAATCTGAGGTAAATTGGGCACTGCTGTGCTCATCCCTAAAGATTGGTTCCAGCCACAGAATCTTTTCCATTTGTCAGCATAAGATTTTCTAGCACTAGGTCTTCTCGCCTCAAAGATGATATCCATCACAGGTTTGCTGAGGGATGCTAAGGGTGAATTTAAGTGATTAGCCAAGCTGCAAGGCTCAATGTTGGAAGCTGAGGGTGCAGAATTTGGTTCTCCTGCTGAGACAGCAAGGAAGTTGTCTGAGACAGGTGCCAGGGAGATATTTGTGACACTGCGCAAGCATGGGTACCAGTGTTGGTGTGGCCAGTCTAGAGCAATCAAAATCATTCTTGGTTTGTCCTATTTAACTTTTAGCAGAACTTTGGAGAGCAGAGGCAGAGGGGTAAGGCACAGACTGATAGGGTTTTGCAGCTGAAGGACAGAGCATCCACTTTCCAGGCTTTTTTGTGGGGAGTCCTTGTGCAAAATTTGTCCAACTGGTAGTTCCGGGGGGAGGCAAAAAGATCTGTGTCTGGGCTCCCCCATTTGCTTGTCATGTTGAAAATCCGTGGTCCCAGTTTCCACTCGTGTGGGTCCATGAGACTTCTGCTTAGTCCGTCTGCCAGTGTATTCAATTTTCATGGCAGGAATTGAGCTTGTAGGTACACTTGGTAGCTCAAGGCCATGTTCCACAAAGCCATGGCTAGTCCGCAGAGGGGGGTAGGAATGTGTACCTCCCTGCTTGTTTATGTACCACATAACCATGGTGTTGTCCGTCTTTACCATTAGTTGTCCTGGACGAATGTAGTCCTTGAAGACTGTCAGAGTATTCTGTACAGCTAACATTTCTTTTTGATTGATATGTAGGTGCATTTGATTTGGGTTCCATTTGCCCAGATTCCACTTCCCTGCCAGGTGAGCCCCCCATGCAGTCTGATGCATTTGTAGTTAGGGTTTGGGCAGCAGGAGGTAGTGTGAATGGCAGTCCCTTGTTTTGGTGGCAGGCCTCTACCCACCATAAGAAATCCAGGCGTAGGCAAGGTCTGATAGGAATCATTGTTTCCAGGCTGTGACAATGTTGACTTCAAAGACTTAGTACCACTGTAGTTTCCTCACATGCAGTCTTGTATATGGAATTAGAAGAATGCAGGAGGCCATGAACCCCAAAGCTTGCAGTAATTGTCTTGCAGATAGCAGGGTTTTTGTGGCCACTTGTCTGAATTAAGTTACCAAATGAATTTGCTTCTCTGGCGTGAGGAAAGCAATCTGGGCAGTTGTATTCAAGCTTGCACCCAGGATTGTAATCTGTTGAGAGGGTACCAGTTATTTCTTTTTGTTTATGGTGTACCCCAGACAAGTTAGAACCTTTTTTACGAACGCCAGATGATTTAGAAATATGGCCTGGTTTTCTGCCTGAATTAGACAATCATCCAAGTATGGATATATTTGAATATTTCTTTGCCTGCAAAATGCAGTAACTGGAGCGAGGCACTTTGTGAATACCCTGGGTGCAGTAGATAAGCCAAAATGCAGTGCAGAGAACTGATATAGTGCATGTAAGCCTGCTTTGAAGCGTAGGTATCTTCTGCAGGATTCCCTGACTGGGATGTGCTGGTAATGTTTCTTTTAAATCTAGCGTTGCCAACCAGGCATCTTTGCCTACCGTAGGAAGTAAATGGTGAAGAGTCAGCATCTTGAATTTTGAAATCCCCAAAAAGATGTGTGGAGTACACAGGTCCAGGATAGGAAGCCATGAATTATCTTTTCTGGGTACAAGGAAAAGTCTCGAGTAGAAACCTTGTCCCTTTTCCTCTTCTGGTACTAGCTGAATAGCCCCCATGCTTAAGAGAAAAAGTACTTGTTTTTGGGCCTCTGCCTACTGATTTGGGGGTAGGTCTGGCCACTCAATTGGTGTCGGCAACGTGAGGAAGTGAAATCTGTATCCCTGGGACACTATTTAAAACTCATTTGTCCTGGGTAATAAGCTCCCAATTCTTTGCATGAAGAGCAATATCCCCCCCCCCCAAAGGGGCAGTCAGATAAGTGCTTGGAAATTTTAAAAGGAAGTCAATGAGACAGTTTACCATAGGGGGGAGTCTTATTATGCCAGCACCTTGGAGAGTCAAACAATTAGGTTTATTTTAACTTCAAAAAGCTGATAACTAGACCGGTTTCAGCTCAAAGCTTTCCTCAGTAGTCTACTACTTTTTGAAGTTAAAATAAACCTAATTGTTTGACTCTCCAAGGTGCTGGCATTTTTTCATTTGGGACTATCATACTTGCTTGCCTGGCACAAGCCTAACTTGCTAGCTACATCCTTACACTGGAGTCTTATTATGCCCAGATTTGGAAGTGGAGGCCCCCCACTGCTTAGATCTTCGAGTCCCCTGGGACTGTAACCTGGGGTTTTTGCTGTGTCTGGGTTTGGCTTGAGAAGACCTGGAATGGGCTGGAAAGGACCTATTCTTAGAGGGCCAGTCCCTACTAAAACTAGGAGGCTGCACTTGTAAAAAAATCTTTAACAGTTTGCATAGATTTAGCTTTATCTTCCATCTTAAGAAAATACAGTTTTGTACCTACCATAAATGTAGATGTCCGATAGGTATGCATCTGCAGTCATAACATATGGGTTGTCCTGCCTCAGGCAGCCCTTCAGTCGGCTGGATTCCAAAGTCTGGGTCTGGCCTCGGCTGATGTCGCACTTTCCCCGACGTCAGAGCGTCTGGGGTATAAAAGCATCAGCCGACGCCATTTTCCTCAGTTTTTCTTGCCCCAGATGCCAGGTGCCCTCTAGGAAGGCTAAATTTGGATAAATGCTGAAAAGTTCCAAACATTTGCAAATTATATACATGTATAAACAAACAAATACACCATAATAGATTCCCCCAGCTAGCTAAAAGAGGGGTAAGCACCCTAGGAATACCACAGAGGGGAAGGAGGGAGGGTAATCCTGACTGCAGATGCATACCTATCGGACATCTACATTTATGGTAGGTACATAACTGTACTATGTCTTTCAAGGATGCATCTGCAGTCATAACATATGGCTAGAATACCATAGCCAATCTGGGGGAGGCGGTACTAAGAAAAGGATGGTGTAGTTAAGATCCCCTGAAGGACTGCAGTTGCAAACCCTGCTCTGGATCTAGAGTATAAAGGTAGATTGTAATGCTTGGCAAATGTATGCACAGAGCTCCAAGTAGCAGCTTCTAAAATGTCCTTGGTAGCCACCCCCCGTAGGAAGGCTGTAGTGGTGGCCGTGGCCCTTGTGGAGTGAGGCCTGATATTTTCAGGAACTGTCTTTCCATGAAAGGAGTAGCAAAAGCAAATGCAATTTCCTATCCATTTTGAAATTGTCTGTTTGGAAATTGCTCTTCCTTGCACCCCAGTTGCATATGCTACAAAAAGTTGGTCAGTTTTTCTGCTAGTTTTTGTTCTGTCCAAGTAGTAGCGTAGTTGTCTGTGTATATCCAGGGTGTGCAAAAGTTTTTCCCCTCTATTCTGTGGATTAGGGAAGAACGTAGGCAAGTGAATAGCTTGGTTCAAGGATACCCTAGACATGACCTTTGGCATAAAAGTAGGATTGGTTCTTAGTGACACCCTGTCCTGGTGGAAAATAAGAAAAGGCTGCACTGCCATTAATGCTTGTAACTCAGATACTCTTCTTGCTGAAGTGATTGCCAGAAGGAATGCAGTTTTCCAAGATAGAAACTGTAGATCCGCTGATGCTGCTGGTTCAAAAGGAGGAAGTGTCAGTTTCTCCAGCACAAAGTTGAGATCCCAGGCAGGTAGAGGGGGTCTTCTTGGAGGTTTAATATTTTTGATCCCTCTCAGAAATTGTCTGAGGAGAGGGTGTGAGAAGATAGGTGGATCCACATTGTATTCTGCTGAAATTGCTGAAGCATGAATCTTAATGGAAGAATAGGACAGGCCATTGTGGAACAATTCTGCTAAGTATTCTAGGATATGTGTTAGGTTTGCCACTGTAACATCTGTGCTCTTTGATGTGCTCCAAATGAGAAATATCTTCCATTTAGCTGAGTATGTCTTCCTTGTGGAAGGCCTGCGAGCCTCCAGGATAATGTCCTTCACCCTTTGAGATGAAACAGTTTTATTGGGATTTAAGGAATTTTCCAGGCAGTTAGCTGCAATGTTTTCAAGTTGGGATGCAGGGTCTTGAAATTGTTCTGCGTCAGAAGAAGAGGCCATAGGGGGAGAGGCCATGATTTTGCCTGAGACATGCATCTCAACAATGGATACCAGTGTTGTCTTGGCCAGTCCGTAGCTATTAGTATCACTTTTGGCTGTCCCTCCCTAATCTTCAGTAGAACATTGTACATCAATGGGAGAGGTGGGAAGGCATATACTGTTAGGGCTGTCCAGCTGAAAGAGAGAGTCCACCCTCCAAGCTTGTGGGTGGTATGTCCTTGAGCAGAACGTCTTCAGTTGATTGTTGAGTGAGGAGGCGAACAAATCTATCTCCGGCATTTCCCATGTCTTCGCTATGAGTTGGAAGATGTCTGGGTGCAGCATCCATTCATGTGCATCCATGGTAGTTCTGCTTAAGCTGTCCGCCAGTGCATTTTCTTTCCCTGGCACGAATTGGGCCTGTAGTTGGATATTGAGATTCAGGCATAGTTCCCACAAATTCATAGCCATCCGGCATAGAGGGTAGGAATGTGTGCCTCCCTGCTTGTTTATGTACCACATGACCGTGGTGTTGTTTGTCCTTATTAGCAGGTGTCCTTGTTGGAGGAAGGGTTTGAAAGCCTTGATTGCATGCCTCACTGCCAGCATTTCCTTTTGGTTTATGTGCATGTTTAGCTGTCCTTGAGGCCATAGTCCTTGGATACATTTGTCCTCCATGTGTGCTCCCCATCCTCGGTCTGAGGCGTCCGTGGTGATGGTCTGCCTTGGTTTTGGTTTGTTGAAAGGCAACCCTCTGTTGGACTGGCAGGCCTAAGCCCACCACAGGAATTCCTTTTGAAGGCATGGAATGATTGGTATGATGGTTTCTAAACTGTGACTGTGCCGAGACCATACACTCCGGAGGTACCATTGTAATTTCCTCATATGCAGCCTGGCATGCGGTATTAGAATTATGCAGGATGCCATGTAACCCAGGGCCTGCAGGATTTTCCTTGCAGTAAGCCGAGTTGGTCTTGTCAGAATCATGAAGTAATCTGGAAGTTGTTTTTGTTTTTCTTCTGTGAGAAAGGCCATTTGGGTGGTTGTGTCCAGATCTGCACCCAAAAAGGTTATCCTTTGGGATGGTACTAGTCTTGACTTTTGGATGTTGACTGTGTATCCCAAGGTCTGTAGCAGGTGTATGGCATAGGCCAAGTCCTTTATCAAATTTTCCTTGTTGTCCGCTTGTATTAGGCAGTCGTCCAGGTATGGGTAAATTTGAATTCCCTGTAGTCTGCAATGTGCAATTACTAATGCCAGGCATTTCGTGAATACTCTGGGCGCAGTAGATAAGCCAAAGGGCAATGCTGAGAATTGATAATGCTCTGATCCTGCAAGAAATCTGAGGTGTCTTCTGCAGTTTGGTCAAATAGGGACGTGCAGGTATGCCTCCTTGAGATCTAGAGTCACCAGCCAAGACTCCTTGCCCAACATGGGAAGAAGTTGCTGTAGGGTCAGCATTTTGAATTTTGGCACAATGAGATAAGTGTTCAGTGCGGACAGGTCGAGAATAGGCCTCCATTGATTTTCTTTTCTTGGTACAAGGAATAGTCTGGAGTAAAATCCTTGGCCTTGTTCTGAACATGGTACCTTTTCTATAGCTTTCATCTGAAGTAAATTGCTGATTTGTTTTAAAGCCTCTGCCCTCTGATTTG
The DNA here is from genome assembly GCF_019279795.1 of Protopterus annectens. Taxonomy (NCBI): domain Eukaryota; kingdom Metazoa; phylum Chordata; order Ceratodontiformes; family Protopteridae; genus Protopterus; species Protopterus annectens. Next base: position 492,373,576 of record NC_056749.1, on the reverse strand, counting down.
GTGGAAGGTTTGGCATTCCGCCTCTTTGGCAAAGTGTGAAAGTGGAACCTGTATCCTTTGTCTATTATTTGCAGTGTCCTTGTATCCTTTGTGATATGCCAGTTTTTTGAGAATAAAGCCAGCTTTCCGCCCAAGAGTGCTTCTAGTTGATCCCTGGTAGGCGGAATCAGAGTTAAGTCATTGACCCTGTCCTGGTGTAGTAGTTGTTGTTGCTGTTGCACTACTCCTCTGGTTGGCAGGCTGCCACTGATGGCCTCTGTAGGAGCCCTTCGATTGACCTCTGCCTCTAGGGCGCCTGTTCCTGCCTCTCTGGGCTCTGTCCGAGTCTGGAAAGGACCAATTCTTAGTAGGCCAGTTTCTGCTGAATCTCGGTGGTTGAACTTGCAGGAAATCTTTAACTGTTTGCACAGATTTTGCCTTTTCTTCAACCTTTTTTAAGATCTCCTGAGCAGAGGAGCCAAATAAATTTTGTTTCTCCATTGGAGCATCCAGGAGTTTAGCTTTGACATGGTCTGGCAAAGATTGCTCCTTCAGCCAGGCATGCCTACGAATAACTGCCCCAGTCATAGCTGATGTAAATGAAGCCTCCAGTGCATCATAGCCACATTTTAAGAAATGATTACTAACCTGTTGTGAGTTGTGTACCAAATCCTGAAGGGATTTACGGTCTAGGGGTTCAGGAGAAGAAAGTTTCTTATTCAGTTCATCTAACAAATACTCCTGGTACTGTATCATATGAAATTGACAGTTTAATGCCCTGACAGAAAGAGTTGCAGAAGTATACACCTTCTTTCCCCATCTCTCTAAAGCTCTAGACTCTCTGTCAGAAGGTAGAGGATTTTTGGCAGTAGCGGCCGCAACCCCTTTAGGGCCCTGAGAAATAGTTTCTCGGTCTGCAGAATGGGCTTTATACAAATGGAAATGAGAATCCGGGACCCTGTAGTATCTGTCAGGTTTGGCAGGGGCCGGAGGGAGAGTATCAGGGGCTGTACTGACATCATTGTACACGTCATCAATTACATTCAGAACAGGAGGTATAGCTAAGGGCCTATGCTGAGGCAAATGCAAAAAGGTCCTTAATCTTTTTCTAGAAACAGAGAAATCCTGACCTTGCCATTGAAAATGAATCCTCATAAGGCGAGTAAGCCCCTTCCTGGTGGTCTGACAACTCAGATCCATCCGTGGAATAATCTGAGGAGTGTGGATCAGAGGGGTCAGTCCTGGGCCTTTTGTCTGGAGGAGGTTTCCTAATTAAGGAAATAAGGTCCTCAGCAAGGCTGAGGATCTGTGAACTAGAGGAAGGCCTCTGGGAGGTAGATTTGGTAGGCAAAGCTTTTGAATGTTTGGCAGCTTTAGCCCTTGAAAAGGCCTTAATGGGCATGGAAGCAGGGGGCCTAGCTGCCCCACGTGCAGGAGTAGAAATGTCCAAAGGTATGGTGTCGGACAATTCCTGAACACTAGCTTCGGTAGGTAGTTCTGAAGCCGACTCAGCCGGGGCCTCTCGGGCCTCGGTGGTCGGAAGTATGGTTTCGGAAGAAGGAATCGCCGAGGACTCTGTTTCGGCCGAAACAGAGACACTCGCGGAAGCCTAACGTGGTTTCAGCCGAAACCACGGGCATGAGTGTCTGTCCTTTTCCTTGCGTTTTTGACCATATGCGAAGTCGAGTCTCCGACGGCATTTTATAAGCAAAAGCGGCTCCAAAAAATTCCTCTGCAAACTCCGACCGACGTCTAAGAGTTCGTCGGTTGAAGGAGGCACAGGCTAAACAGGCCGATACGTCGTGGTCTGGGCCTAAGCAAGGAAGGCAGTAAGAATGGAAATCCTTATGAGGTATTTGTTTCCCACAAGTTAAACAATTATTTACTTTGTCTGACATCGGCTGAGGCAAGAAAGAGTCCCCAACGGGTACTTAGCTTTTCAAGTCTTGGTAGCTGAAATCACTGGATCTGACCGACCGGCACTTGCGAACAGCTTCTGCTTCGGGCACCGCGCGGCAAGAAAGACTGAGGAAAATGGCGTCGGCTGATGCTTTTATACCCCAGACGCTCTGACGTCGGGGAAAGTCCGACATCAGCCGAGGCCAGACCCAGACTTTGGAATCCGGCCGACCGAAGGGCTGCCTGAGGCAGGACAACCCATATGTTATGACTGCAAATGCATCCTTGAAGGACATCTTCCTCAGTCTTGTTCCAAACAGGCGGTCCTAATTTAAAGGAGCATCCAACAATTTAGCTTTAACATGATCAGTCAAAGACTGCTCTCCTTAAGCCAAGCATGCCTTCTGAGCACAGACCCAGTAACAGCAGCCCTGCAAGAGGCCTCTAATGAATCAAAACTTTTATTTATGTACTTACCATAACTTTAGATGTTTGGGATCCATCTCGCCTACATTCTGTACTGATGGGCTCGGAGCCGATCCCTCGGCTCCGACTCGGCACGCTATGCTATAGAGCGAGGCCTCTTATTGGCTGAGCTATTACTTATCCCAGGATGCACCACCACTAATCCCCCAGATCTTGTTTGTCCGCATTCATGCACACATGCACAACTTGTTTATATAACATTGTTAGATGTTTCAAGATGAAACAACAGGATTCGGACCTTCTGATATCCTCTGATCTCCAAGGAAGGGGGAAGGAGGGTGGGTTATTAAGAATGTAGGCGAGATGGATCCCAAACATCTAAAGTTATGGTAAGTACATAACTAAAAGATGTTATGTGATCCTATCTCGCCTACATTCTGTACTGATGGGACAGCGTCCCTAGCACCTAAATCCTGGGTGGCTCATTGGAAAACACTCCTGAGCACTGTGGAACCAAATGAAGCTCGTCCTCTAGATGCTACATCCAATTTGTAGTGGGAAATGAAAGTGTGCGGGGAAGACCATGTAGCCGCAGCACAAATGTCACTAATGGCAAGCTTAGAATGAAATGCTATCGAAGTAGCCATAGCCCTTGTAGAATGAGCTTTGACAGAGGTGGTAAAGCTCTTTGTTAGAATAAGAATAAGCTTGAGTAATACAGTCCCTGATCCATTTGGCAATAGTGACCTTTGTGACAGCTTTGCCCAATTTATTGTCTGCAAAGGATACAAACAACTGATCTGTTTTCCTTGTTTGTTTGGTCCTGTCTAAATAAAAGCGCAACTGCCTGTGGACATCTAATGTGTGGAATATGAATTCCGCTTTGTTAGAATATTTTGGAAAAAAAACTGGAAGTTCTAACGACTGTTGTAGGCAGAAACTGGAACAAACTTTAGGGACAAAGGAAGGATTTGGCCTGAGAGATACTCTGTCTTTGTGAAAAACCAAGTACGGGGGTTTTACAGACAAAACTTGAAGCTCTGAAACTCTTCTGGCAGAAGTAATCGCCACCAGAAAAGCAGTCTTCCACGATAGAAATTTTAGATCACATGTAGCTGCCGGTTCGAAGGGGGAGGAAGTTAAGGCGCGTAACAACACATCGAGATCCCATGGAGGAGCAGGATGAGAAATCGGAGGTCTTAAAAGCGCAGCACCTTTCAAGAAGGTCTTACACAATCTGTTGCTCATTAAAGGTGGGTTTATAGATTCGTGAAAATTGGAAATCACTGCCAATTGAACCTTGATGGTAGAGACTGAAGAGCCTTGATTGAAAAGAGAAGTTAAAAATTTTAGTACTTCTGCTACGGGAATAGTGATGGGATCCAGGCCCCGGAGTTGAGCCCAAATAGCAAATCTTTTCCATTTGCTAGAATACAGTTTCTTTGTAGCAGACTTATGGGCCGAAGATAATATGTGTACAACTTCTGGATCCAATGTATGACTCCTGACTATAGTCGGAAGAGGAGGAGCCAAGCCGTCAATTTTAAGGTGTGCAGGGACTGGTGGAATAGTCCCGACTGATGAACCAAAAGGTCTGGGATCTGATCCAGGAACCATGGACCTTCCAGAGCATATTTCCGAAGACAGGGAAACCATACTTGACGAGGCCAGTAAGGAGCAACTAAGATCATTTTGCTCCCCAAGAGAGATGCCTTTTGGATCACCCTGGGAAGGAGAGCAACTGGGCGGAAGGCATAAAGCAAGCCGGTAGGCCAAGGCCGGGCTAGTGCGTCCATGGGGCTCTTCCCGGAGCCGGGGTTAGGGAGAAGAATTTTTTGCACTTCGCATTCAGTGGAGTCGCGAAGAGGTCGCAACACGGAACTCCCCATTTGCTGAAAATCTGACTTGCAACTGTCATGTTCAGAGACCATTCGTGAGGAGAGAGGATGGCTCTGCTCAGTCTGTCGGCTATCACATTGGACTTGCCCGGGATATGAGTAGCCAGTAGAAAGCGTTTGGTAGAGACTGCATATTCCCAGACTCTCATGGCCTCTCTGCAAAGGGGATAGGATCTGGTCCCTCCCCGTTTGTTCAGGTACCAGACAACTGACATGTTTGTCTGAGTGAACGGCAATTACGCCCTGAGGGAGGTAATCGTGAAGGGCTTGAAGGGACAGAAGCACCGCCCTCATTTCTAGGATGTTGATATGAAGTAGGGTCTCCTCTGGGTGCCATTTGCCTTGGACTGACCTGCCCAGGGAATGCCCCCCCCCACCCCATCTGGGAGGCGTCCGTGGTCACAGTGGCCGCAGTTGGAGGTGGAACAAAGTGTCGTCCCTGATCCAAATTGGAGGGCACTAGCCACCAGCGAAGGTCCCGTTTGCAGGTTTCCGTGATCCATATGGGGTGACTGAGAGGGAGTTCCTGAAAGGACCACTGAGCTGAAAGAAGCCACTGGAGAATTCTCATGTGCAACCTTGCCAAGGGGACCAGAAGAACCGTGGCGGACATGGATCCCAATAGCTGCAGGACCATTCTGGCTGGGGCTTAGGACCTGGAAAGTAAGGCTCGAACTTGAGTCTGTATGGTTTGTATTCTGTCTGTAGGTAGATAGACCCGCATTCGGTTTGAGTCTATCTCTACCCCTATGAATCTTATTCGTTGAGATGGCAGCAACACAGACTTTGGCCAATTGAAGGTGATTCCAAGGGAATTGCCCAGTGATATAGTGGCTTGTAGGCTCCGCAGTAGTAGATGCTTGGAGGTGGCAGTTAGGAGCCAGTCGTCTAGATATGGAAACACGTGGAATCCTAGACTTCTCAGGTGAGCAGTCACGACTGCCAAACACTTGGTGAACACCCTGGGGGCTGTGGTGAGACCAAAGGGCAGTGCGCGGAACTGAAAATGACTGCCTCCTAGGCTGAAGCGCAGATGTCTCCTGGACGCTTGATGTACCATGATATGGTAATAAGCGTCCTTGAGATCTATGGAGCACATCCAAACACCTTTCTCCAGCAATGGGAGAATGGTTTGTAGGGTGACCATTCGGAACTTGGACTTTCTGACTGAATGGTTTAGAATGCTGAGGTCCAAAATGGGCCTCAAGTCCCCGGTCTTTTTTGGCACCAAAAAGAATCTTGAGTAAGTCCCTAATCCGATCTGGTCTGCGGGGACCAGTTGGATGACTCCTTTTTGCAGCAGCTTTGAAACTTCTGAGGCTGCAGTATCCCGTTGACTGGGTGGCGGGTCCGGGATTTTTTTGGACTGAGGTGGCGAATGAGAGAAAGGGATGGTGTAACCTCCGGCGATAATTCGAAGCACCCATCGGTCCTGAGTGATACCTTCCCAGGCTTTTAAGCGATTCGAAAAGCGACCCCCGACTGGCTCCGGAGCTGCACAGTCGGGCAATCCCTCAGGGACTGTGAAAGGTTGAAGAGCCACGAAAGGACTCGCGGTCTCCAGTGTTGCGAGGGCCTCTGCCGCCTCTGGGACGGCGTCTTCCGGAAGAATTTCCCCTCCCTGCCTCTGGAAGGGGATCCTCCTGCTGAGAGGGTAAGGTTTCTGAGATCTACGGAACCACATTTTCCCTCCTCTTTTAGCCTTGGGATAAGGCCGAAGGGAGTGGAAAATCGTGCCCACGGCAGTCAGAGTCTTACCCTCCTGTTCAGCGGGTCAGTGTGTCCTTTACCTTGGGTCCAAACAGGAGGACCCATCAAAGGCGTCGGCAAAGGAAGACTTAAAGGCCTCCACGAAATGACACAGGCGGAGCCAGGCTTGTCTCCGTAGAGCAATGCCTGTACCCGCCGCTCTACTCGCCCCTTTGGCCACATAAGAAATGAGCCTCATGGACGAGTTTGAAATGGACGACAATGTAGCCAGCTGAGAGCCAACCGTCTGGGCCAGCTCCTCAGGCAGGTTACCCAAGAGGGTATCGGAAAGTTCTTTAATCAGATCCCTCTGAAATCTAGTAAAGTGCGTAAGGTAGTTCAAGGACCTCAATGTAAAGGCCGCTGAACTTAGGGTGCGCTTTCCGTACCGATCCATGCTCCTAGACTCCTTATTAGGAGGATGGACGGACGTCGAAGCCTCTGCTACATCTTGCTGGGTAGCAGATGCCACCACCAAAGCATCTACAGCCACACCTTTAGTTAGAAACTCTTTTCAGGGGTGCAGAGGAACTTATTCGGACGAGCAGGCACCGGTTCCACAGAGTCTGGGTGTTCCCACTCCCTTCGACAGATCAAATCCAAGAGCTCGTCGAAGGGCAGAGACACCCAGGAGGCGGAGGGCTGAGCCCCGAATGCCTTAAGGAACACCGACTCATCAGCAGAAGGGGGTTTGGACTGCCAGCCGCCTCGTTGTTTAAGGGCTTCCAGGATGTCTGCAAAGGAGACATCATCCGAGGATGACTTAGGGGACCCTTCTGCATCATCGAGATCAGTGTCTGATGTAAGAGACTCATCAGGGGAGTCAAAGTGCTTCCTCTTGCACGATCTTTTCCTGGGGGGTTCTTCCGAAGAAGCTTCAGAAGGACCTCCAGGAGGGGGGGAAACCCCAGTGGGGGTAACCTCAGGCCCCGGGCTCCGCTGTCTAAGGACAGGGGGACTGCCAAAGACCCAGTCTCGGTATGCAGGGAAGGAGCTGGGGAGACCGTGGAGGTAGCCAAAGATGATTTGGCTAACGCACTCCTCATAGCCCTGAAGGCGGGACCACCAGAATCCTGGGAGGGTCCCACCTCCGTGGCCACGACGGTAGACGGCACCCCCGCAGCCGACGCACCGAGAGGAAGGCTTGGGACCGAAAACATCAGTCCCGGCATCCCGGGCCGACGGAAGAAGTCCAGCGTGCGAACTCCGACCCAAGAGCCGGAGTTGGACTAAGGGTCGGGCCCGACCCTAAAACCTCCACCGGTTCCACTAGCACCGGCTCCAACGGTGCCGTGGCTGTTGGAGGAGGAACCATTGTAGCAAGGTGGACCATCGGCTCCGAAGCCGAATGGGCTGGAGCCCAAACTAACTTTTGGAACACCGGAGACTGGAAGAGTCTTAGGAGCACCCTGTCGATGTCCGAATCAGACATCTTGGATGATCTGGACGATACCGATCGGGTCCGAACCGATTTCTCCATCGGCTCCAAAGGACTAGGGGACCAGCTCCGAATGGATTCTATAATTATCGGCTCCGAGGGAGATCTCAAGGCAATTTCCCTCGGTGCCGATGAGGACTTCGGCTCCGAAGGGGAAGAGTCTGAGCCGGCAACCCTCATCGGCTCCAATATCAGTGGAGCCGATGAAGGTGACCCGCCTCGGTGCCCCAGTCCTCGGCTCCAAACCAGAGGGTCGAGACTGGAGGCATCGAGGCAGACCGTTCCGCCCTCGGCTCCGAAGTCCGTGGAGCCGATGGAGAAGTCTGCCTAGGTTTTTTGGCAGTCTGTTCCAACTGACTGGTCGGAGCCGACGCTTTCTTCTTTTTTGAAGGAGAGGGAGAAGAAGATAAAGCCTCCTCGAAGGATGGCTTAATTAACCCCTTAAGGATTAATTTGTTTTTCCTCTCCTGGAGGACTCTTGATGAGAAGGCGTGACACACGCTACATGATTCTTGTAGGTGCTTGGCGCCTAAACAATAAACGCACGAGGAGTGGTCGTCCGTTACGGACATCTTAAAACCACACCTCGTGCATTTTTTAAACCCGGAGGGTTTATGCTCTTTGGACATGACGAAAGAGAATAACACAGCTATCTAAGATAACACCAAAACTAGCTAGTATAAGTTCAAAATATAAAGTTTTTTTTTTTTTTGTCACAATAACACAGTTGTACAAGAAAAAACACAGGAAGAGAGGGTCAAGACCCTCTAACTAAAACGGGTACTTGACTCACAAATAAACGCTAGAATAGCAAAAGGGGAAGGCCCCTCGAACTAAAACGGGAAACCTTCCCTTAACGAAAAAGACAAATTTCTCAACCAAATCACCAAAAACACACACGTATCACAATAGCTGTTAAAACAGCGTTTGGGTTGAAAACGAGCAAATTCCTGACAGGAAAAGTCTAAATAAATTAGTACTTAGCCCAGCCAAGTTGAGACAACGTCTTAGCTTGTAAGAGGCAAACGAGATCTGGGGGATTAGTGGTGGTGCATCCTGGGATAAGAAATAGCTCAGCCAATAAGAGGCCTCGCTCTATAGCATAGCGTGCCGAGTCGGAGCCGAGGGATCGGCTCCGAGCCCATCAGTACAGAATGTAGGCGAGATAGGATCACATAACATCCACATTGCAAAGTATATTTTCCAACTTGTTCGGCAGAATGCATTAAATCCTGTAATTCTTTATTTTCCACACAGTCAGGAATCAACATCATTTTCTGTTTAAGCAGTCCAAAGCAGTACATGTTGCTGATACTTTAACACATGAAATTGGCAGTTTAAAGCCCTAATGGCCAAGGTTGCAGAAGTGTAAACCTTCTTACCCAATTTATCCAGCACCCTGGAGTCTATCAGAATGGGTAGGATTTTTAGCAGTAGAAGCCTTAATGTCCTTGGGCCCCTGTGAAATAGTCTCTGGATCTGCAATAGGATTTTTGAAAAGGAACTTGTGGGACTCAGGGACACTATTATCTGTCAGGTTTTCTAGGAGCAGTAGGCAGGGAACCAGGGGCCAAACTAGATTCCGAAAAAGCATCATCAACAATGTCTAAGACAGGAGGAATAGCTAAAGGCCTATGCTGAGGTAGGAGAAGGAAATCCCTAAGCCTCGTTTTTGAATCGGAGAGATCCTGGCTTTCCCAGTGGAAATGCTCCCTTAGAGTATGTAAGGTTTCCCCAAAAGAAAAATCCTCAGGAGGGGAAGCAGAGGGAATAGAGTCCTCTGCATCAGAATCTTCATAAGTAGGTAAGGGCAAATCCAGATCATCAGAAGAATTAGAAAAAAACACAATCCTGATCATAAGACTCCAACTTCAGTCCTATGCTTCTTATTAAGGGGGGCAAGTTGGCTATCCCTGATTAGAGTTGGATCTTCAGCCATTCTTATCATTTGTTTTTTAGGCATAGAGGCCTAAGCATGTGGCCTGGGCGTCGTTTTTTTAGACATGGATCTAGATTTAGGCCTAAGTAAAGGAGGCGCCGATTTAATATGCAAGTCCGTAGGCCTGAATACACCCTCAAAAGCCGGTGCCTGCAGAGCGGCTCCGGACCGGTCCAAGGGAGAGACATCCACGGGTTCCATAGTTGAAGCATCGTGTGGCATACCGGACTCCAAATGGGTCTCAGTAGAGGCCTGCAATGGGTATCAGGGGCTGCGAAAGCACCAGAGTACCAGTGAACTGGCGACTGGCTTAGGAGAAATGTTATCGGCAGTTTTGGACCTCGGCGGCCTCTGTCTTTATCTTTGCATTTTTTTGGAATCCCAATAGTCGGATGGCTAACAGATGACATTTCTAGATAATTGAACCGAGAACCAAAATATTTAGAGGCGAAAACATACCGAAGGATAGTGTGCTGATTAAATAAAGCACAAAACCTACAGCAAGATACATCGTGGTCAGGGCCTAGGCAAGGAATACAGTACCAAAGAAAAACTTTATGAGGTATTTGCCTTCCACAAGTAATGCAATTATTAACTTTTACTGACAACAGCAAGGAGCAAGAAAAAGTTTCCCCAACGGGGTACTTAGCTTTAGTTGAAGACTTCGGTTCTGAAACTCGAAAACGAAAATTTCAGGAGTCAGCCGACCGGCACCTGCGAACTGCTTCTGCTTCAGGCACCGCATGGCAAGAAAGACTGATGTAATGGCGTCGGCAGCATGTTTTATACCTCTGACGACCTGACGTCATGGAAAAAGGGACAGCAACTGACGTAGGACCCAAGACTTTGTAAATCAGGCCAACTGAGGGCTACCTGCAAGCAGATTACCCAAATGTAATGACTGCAACAGTGAAACATGAAGAACATCAGGGATATAGGATACTTATTGACATCCTACAAAATTAAAAGGCAAATCTGAAAAATCAAATTACATTCTCTACCTCATCAAAAAGTCAAGACGACTTTTTTAAACATAGGAAAGTAGTTTTCAACAGCTACCAACATGGACAATGGTAGCTGCCAAACTAAGACATACCCCAAAAAGAAGGCAGCCTACCTCACACCCAAAAACGTGACACTTCTAAATACTGTCTTTTCACTAAACGTTTTAAACAGGAGGATTTACACCATTGTCAAGTCTTAAGTCTCTAATGAGAACCACACCTGTAAAAAGCAGTCTAAATTCAGAGTAGAACAGTAATTACAAGGAGAAGCTTGCCATGATACATACCACAGAGAGTCTAGCAATCTTACAGCATCCCTTTAACAGTAGTAGTAAGAGAACAGCAACTCTGACTAAACAGCAGGAAGAAACTGCACAAAAAATTAGAATACTTTGGGCTTAAAGGAAAACAGCAGCAGATGCTACATCACTAAATTATAAACTCGATCTACTCCTTAGCAGGTGTAGAGAGAAGTAGACAAAAAACACAAAGGGAACTGTAAAATCTTTTATGGAAAGGGCTCCAAGACAAGTACAAAAAGTTGATAGGAGAGAATTCCAGAAAATAATGCTTGCTAGGAATGCTCTTAAGTTGCATATCCCTTTTACAGAGCACCACACACAAATCAAAAACTTGGACTCTTAAGAATATAATATCTACAACTTTGGCATGTTTCAGACTTTTATGAAATACCCAAGTTTCAAAAATACCATAACATTTTCTTAAAAATATACAAGATCAAAACTACTGAAAAAAAATCTTACGTTCTTCTCCATTCAGAGGCTCCTCTAACAGCAAAGCAGTCATGCATTCCCAGTCCTTCAAAATGTCTGTAGCACAATCCCACATGCTGTCCACAAGGTATGCTGCATGCTCATGTAACTACAAAGAAAATGCCATATTTAAACAACTATACATACAGCCTAGATCTGCAAGGAAAACAAAACTAGCTTCAGTGGCTTCCCTAGACAAGTAGCAACAGTACACTAAAAAAAAAAGCTCTTCAAGATTAAACCAAATTTGTAAAGTAACTTGTTTTGTGCTGGCATACATGAGCCCTATTTTACTACAGTTACTTCACATTAGATGAACAGATATATCCATACATCAGCTTTATCAGTACAATGCTTCTTGACGGGTCCCTCATAACTGAGCTAATCCTTTTCGCCAAATCAATTCAGTATCTTTATAGAGCTTTCCCTACCTCACTGATGGATGACTACCTGAAATAATGTGCAATGTGATCTCGGGACTCAACTATGCAAGCACAACAAAGCCATCATACCCACTCACTCCCTTGCACGCCACTTCTGGCAAAACAGGTATATTGGTATAACATGTGCTTCATTCCTTAACAATTTACATGCTAATTATCAATTTTGCTCAGTTTAGAAAGAAAACCCCAAAAGTTGAGGATAACTGGAAGGGTCATCCCACCAAGGCAACAGCAGAAGAGAAACCACCTGACCCAGAAATGAGTTCAGAAAAATGAGTCCTGGAGAAAATCTCACCAAGAAAGGCCAGCCTTCTTGAGTCTCAGAAGATATAAATGGTCAAAGGGTAGTAGTGCAGACTAATGGTACCCTCCACCCAAGTCCACTAAAAAGACAGCTTAGAGCACATATGGGAAACTTGCTACTCTAGAAAAAAAAGCAGACTGTCAACACAGCAATAACCAGAAGGCAAACCTGAGAGCGCCAAAGAAAATGAGTTCTATACTAAACAACTGTGGCCAGATCCCTTCCTGAAGCTACAGTAAAGAAAAAAACAATCAAGTAAACAGAGAGTAGCTTCAAGAACTCCTCAAAAGCAAAGCACTTCCACAGGAGTGAAAAGGACCTCTCTACTTCCCCACCTCCATTCTGGGCTCCTTCCCACCACACCACAACAGTTGTGTCCCACTTACCATAAAGAGAGCTATGTATTTACAATAACTTGACATCTGTGTTATCCTGTGTCTACCTTATTCTCAGAGCCATTCTGTCTTTATGAAATACCACATAAGACAGTTTGATAGAAAGAGCCTGCAACTCAAACTCTTTTTGCCGAAGTTATGGCTACCAGAAAGGCAGTCTTCCAAGATATACAAACTGTCTCATGTAGCAGCAGGCTCGAAGGGACTCTGTGTAAGAGACTGCAGCAAAAAAGAAAGGTCCCAGGGATGGGTAAGGTTCCTTAACAGGAGGTCGGAGCAGTAAAACACCCCTCAAAAATGCCTTGCAAAGGTGAGAAGAAAAGGTAGGTTCCTTGCAAACAAGAAAGTTGGAGATAGCCGCCAACTGCACTTTGACAATAGAAAACCTAGCTCCTTCTTGACAAAGCGAAGACAACAGTAGTGAGAGGTCTTGAATGGAAGCACAGAAGGGGTTCACATCTCACTGCTTGGCCCAAATGAAAAACCTTTTCCACTTACTCGTATACACCTTCCTGGTAAAAGACTTCTGAGAGGTTAGAATAATGTTCTTGATGGGAGAGGGAAGCCTGGACTGATTCAAGATTACTGCAAGTGGACAAACCACACTGTCAGAGTCTGAAGGCTAGAGGTCAGACATTGGGCAGGGTGGGAAATCAGATATGGAAGGGGATCTAGTACCCAAGAGGGGTACTTCAAATGAGATGGCAGTAGGGGAAACCACACCTGCAGAGGCCAAAAGGGAGCGATGAGGATCAAGGTGGCCTTGAGGTGTCTAACTTTCTGAAGCACTCTTCTGGATGAGAGGTATAGGAACATTAGGTGCAAAGGAGACCCAGAGGCCAATCGTGAACCAGAGCATCCCAGGGGGACTTCCCGAGCGGGGGAATCAAGGCGAAATACCTGCTGCATTTCTGATTGTGAAGGGAAGCAAACAGATCATAGTTCGGATGACTCCAGTAAAGGAAGATCTCTTTCACTATTAAAGGAGTCAGGGACCACTTGTAAGGACTCAGGATTGCCCTCGCTAAACTTGCAGAGAATGTGCATTGCAAGAAGAAAGTGCCCCAAGGACATTGCCCATTCCCAGCGCCTCACTGCTTTGTGACAAAGCGGATAAGAACGTGTGCCCCCCTTGCTTGTTGATGTACCACACAACAGCCATGTTGTCCGTGTGAACTGCAGTGTTACCCAGAGGAAGGCAGTCCTGAAAGGCTAGCAACATGAGGATGATTGCTCTCATCTCCAGTACATTTATGTGCAGTTTGGTCTCCGTGGAGGACCACATGCCTTGGACTGTTTTCCCTGGTAATGCCTCCCCACCCCAACAGGGAAGCATCAGAAGTCATGGTGGCAAAAGTGAGAAAATGGTCTGCCTGCTAGGAGGACAGCTGACTGAACCAATCAAAGGAAATGATGCCTGCACACTGGTGTGAGACAGATCGAAGCTGTCATCAGAAGAGACAAAGACCACCACTGGACAGCTAGAGTCCACTGGAGAACCTTCATGTAGAACCTGGCTAATGGCACCAGATAGCTGGCATGGACTCCAATGCCCTGGGAACATACACCTGGGGACAAGTCAGATCTAAAAGGCAATAGACAAGATCTAATGAAATGTACCCAGCAGAGAGGGAGTGTTGCAATCTCTGACAGTGTCCAGCTGAATCCTGATAAACTCCAAATTTTGGGATGGAATTAGGTTCGATTTGGGGAGATTCACTGTAAACCCTAACTGATCGAACAAACAAAACACATACTGAGTTGGCTGCGGCCAGACGACGCTTGGTGGGAGCTATGAGGAGTCACTCATTGAGGTAAGGAAACACCTGGAATCCCTGCAGTCTCAGATGAGCTGTGACCATTGCCATGCATTTCGTTAACATCAGGGGTCTGTGATGAGAACAAAGGGCAGGGTCTTGATCTGGTAGTGATTGGCCCGCCCCTAAGCGAAAGCGGATATGTCTCCTGGAGCCAGTCAATATTTATATGATAGCACGCATCCTGGAGATCCACAGAGCATATCCAACTGTCCTTGTGCAAAAGAGGCATGATGGACTGGACAGTGAGCATCCGGAACTTGGACTTCTTGCCAGAGATTTAGCACACTGAGGTCCAGAAATGGATGCAAGTCCCCTGCCTTCTTTGGCACCAAAACGACAACAGAGTAAGTTCTGGACTTTCGTTGTCCTGGGGGAACCTCTTGGATGGCTCTCTTCTGAAGTTTGAGCACTTCTATATGAAGTGGCTCCCTCTGATAGGGTGGTGCGCATCAGGGATGTATCTCCAGATTGGAGGAGGACACTGAGAAAAGGAGAAGAGAACAGCCCATGGAAATAACATTTCGCATCCAGCAATCTTTTGCAATATTTGCCCAGGCCAAAGTGTGCAGTGGTAAATGACCCACCAGAATGTCTCCAGAGCAGGACAGTCTAGCAGTGCCTCAGGAGTGCGGGGGGGGGGGGGGCCTTCCCAAAGAAAGGTTCCCTGGAGCCTTGACTTTGCAGACCACCTCTGCCTCTGGGGTGAAGTCTGCTGTTGAACCCTCTCCCCATCTAGAGGGCGGCTCATCCTGAACATCTTGAAAGGCAGACTGCAACTTGCAAAACCACATCCTCCTACTCCCTCGCTGAGTCTTGGAGAAGGTGCATTGAGTGGTAGAAAACCTGACTCCCACAGCAGACAAGGTCTTGCCTTTCTGCTTACTGCAGGTGAGTTTCTTTCACTGAAGGGCCAAAAAGAGTAGAACCGTCAAAGGGGGAATTGGTGAAGGATACCTTAAAGGACTCAAACCCGCAAAAGCACAATCAGGCAGGATGCTGAATAGCAATGCCTGAACCAGCTACTCGAGAGGCACCTTCTGCAGCATTGGCAATCAGTCTCATCGAGGAATTAGCCAGGGAAGTGAGTGTAGAAAGCTTGGGGACACCTTACTCATCTCCCCGATAAGCAATAACTCAGAAAGAAACATGGTAAGCTCCTTGACCAAGTCCTTCTGGAGTCTGTTGAAATGTGCCAAGTAGTTAAGTGCCCACAGATAAACGGTAGCAGAGGAGAAAACCCGCTTTCCATGTCTGTCGACTGCCCGGGACTCTCGGTTAAGGGGAATGAGCAGTCGTACTCTGCTCAGCCAGCTCTTTTCTGGTGGTGGCAGCTACCACAAGAGCATCGACTGGCACACCCTTAGACCAGAACTATTTGTCAGGAGGAGGGCTGAGAAAATTACCGGTATGCTTCGGTACAGGCTTCACAGTATCAGGCTCCTTCTAATCCCTCCTTGGGAGAAAGCCCAAGAGTTCATCAGTGTGTGTGTGTGTGTGTGTGGGGGCAAGAGGTAAATGGTCCTGTCTTGAAAGCCTTCAGGAATATGGACTCCTCAGAGGATGGGGTAAGGAAGACCATCCCGCATTTAAGCTGGAGGATTTTAAGATGTACCCCCAAAGGAGACATCTTCAGGAAGAGATCTAGGGGACCCATCCCCTTCATCAAGGTCCGTATCCTCTGTGAGCAACTCTGAAGGAGAATCCAGGTGTCTCCTCTCTTTAGAGGTACCTCCTATTGGGGAGTCTTGGGGGAGAATTAGGAAGAAAAGGGAACCCAAAGGGGGGTGACTCCTGCCTAAAGGCTAGTTTGAGAGGGCTGACCTGAAACAGGATGAGAAGAGTCCGCTCTGGGGGGCTGGAAGGTCCCGGGAAAACTGGAGAGGAAACCCTCGTGAAGGAAAAAGTCCTCTTTACATCCCGGAAGGCCAAAGGGTTGGGCAAAGCCCCATTTGCACTCCCAGCAGGCAAGCCTCCTGTGAGGAGGGACCAGAGCAAGCCAATGCCTCCTGGCCTCCTGACAGTACCGGCCCAAGCTGTCAAGGGCCAATGCACCAAGGGGAAGGGACTGGTCTGTGAAAATAGGTCTGGAGCCAACACCCAAAGACTCTGGGGTGATAGTTCAGGCCCGGGACTCCATCTGCCCAGGGGGAGACTGAGCAGAAGCAGTCAGGGACTCTGAAGGGGCAGAGTTAGAATGGCCTCTAGGGACCCCTGTCTCCTCCCCTGTGCGACAGGGTCGAAACCAAGTGAACTGGACGAGGAGAAGCCAGTGAAGGAGTAGGAGATGGACCCCTAGCCTGATGTGTAGGGGACACAAGAAGCTCCAACTCAATCTGAGCCTTAAGAAAAGACCCCATCACCTGTCCGTATCAGTAGAGAAAGTACAGTTTTGTACCTACCATAAATGTAGATGTTCGAGTGCTAATACAGCTGCAGTCATAACAGATGGGTTCTCCTGCCGTCAGGCAGGTCCTCGGTCGGCCGAATTCCAAAAGTCTAGGTCCGGTGTCGGTTGTCGTTGCTGCTTCCCGGACGTCAGTGCGACAGGGGTATAAAAGAACCAGCCAACGCCGTTTTCTTCAGTTTTTCTTGCCCCAGATGTCAGGTGCCCCCAAAAGGAAGGCAATACATAAATTTGTGTAATAAGGCAATGCCATATAATCAAAATACAGTAGTGCAAGCAAATACATCAAGAATGAATACCCCAATTAGGTTGCATGAGGAGATGTTAGCCAATAGGTCTGTCCCAAGAGGGGAAGGAGGGAGGGAAACCTGGACTGCAGCTGTATTAGCACTCGAACATCTACATTTATGGTAGGTACAAAACTGTACTATGTTCATTGTGCATACAGCTGCAGTCATAACAGATGGGTAAAATCCCAAAGCTAAGAAAGGGGTGGTAGGCACTAGGTTGAACTAGGAGGAGCCAGAATGCCCTGCAAGACTGCAGTGGCAAAGCCCACTCTAGATATTGGAGTATAGTGGAAGGTGGTAGTGCTTGGAGAAGGTATGCATAGAACTCCAAGTGGCTGCTTCCAAAATATCTTTGGTAGGAACTCCTCTGAGAAAAGCTGCAGAGGTAGCCGTGGCCCTTGTGGAGTGAGATCCGATGCCTGTAGGTACAGTTTTGCCATGAAAAGAATAGCAAAAGCGTATGCAGTGGGCTATCCATTTTGAGATTGTCTGTTTGGAAATTGGCTTTCCTTCAGCTCCTATAGCATAGGACACACAGAGCTGTTCTGATTTTCTGAAAGGCTTTGTTCTGTCCAAATAATGCAGTTGTCTGTGGATGTCCAAGGAATGCAGTAATCTCTCCCCTTTGTTTTGAGGATTAGGATAAAAGGTAGGTAAGTGTATAGCCTGATTCAAAGCTACCCTGGATACCACTTTTGGCATAAAGGACGGGTTGGTTCGTAAGGAAACTCTGTCCTGATGGAAGATGATAAAAGGCTGCACAGCCATGAGAGCTTGTAGTTCCGATACCCTACAAGCTGAGGTAATAGCCAGAAGGAAAGCTGTTTTCCAGGACAAATATTGCAAATCTGATGAAGCAGCTGGCTCAAAAGGAGGCAAGGTCAGTTTTTCTAGAATGAAATTGAGATCCCAAGCAGGTATTGGTCGTTTCCT
Organism: Protopterus annectens; assembly: GCF_019279795.1. NCBI lineage: Eukaryota > Metazoa > Chordata > Ceratodontiformes > Protopteridae > Protopterus > Protopterus annectens. The sequence goes on along the minus strand of NC_056749.1, from coordinate 492,355,882 downwards.
TGGGGGTTTTAGATTCTTAGCCCCTCTGAGGAACTGTCTTAAGAGGGGGTGAGAGAATAAGGGTGGATCAGTGTTGTATTCTGCAGAAATGGCCGAGGCATGGATTTTGATGGAGGAGAATGAAAGTACACTGCTTAGCAGCTCAGCTAGATACTGTAATATTTGAGGCAAATTCAGTTTTCCAGGATCCTGGCCCTTTTTCTCATTCCAGACACAAAACAGTTTCCATTTTGCGGAGTAAGCTTTTCTAGTAGACGGCCTTCTGGCCTCCAAAATGACATCCTGCACCTCCTTGGAGAGGAGGGTCTGTTGTGATGCTAAGGAATCTTCCATGCAGCTAGATTGAGTGTTTTTAGCTGACTGTGAAGAGTTTTGAAGCTGTGCTGAGTCAGAAGAAGAGGCATTAGAGGCAGGGTCCATGGTGGGGAATGCGTCAGGCTCCTCAGGAATGGGTACCAGTGTTGTCTTTGCCAGTCTGGAGCAATGAGAATCATCTTTGGTCTGTCTGCTCTGGTTTTTAATAGAACTTTGGGCAGCAGAGGAAGAGGTGGGAAGGCATAAACTGTCATTGATGTCCAACTGAAAGAGAGAGCGTCCACTCTCCAGGCCTTTGGATGAAAAATCCTTGAGCAGAATTTTGTCAACTGGTGATTTTTGTGGGAGGCAAAGAGATCTATGTCTGGCCTTCCCCATGCTTGAATTATCTCTGTAAAAACTTGAGGATGCAACTTCCATTCATGTGGATCTGTCACATTTCTGCTTAGGTTGTCCGCCAGCGTGTTTTCCTTGCCTGGCAAGTACTGTGCTTGTAGTTCGATTTGTAAGTCCAGGGCCATGTTCCAAAGTGACATGGCCAGTCTGCATAGGGGGTATGAATGGGTTCCTCCCAGTTTGTTTATGTACCACATTACTGTGGTGTTGTCCGTCCTTATCAATAGTTGACCTGGTTGCAGAAGATCTTTGAAAGCTATAATAGCATTTATTACTGCTAGCATTTCCTTTTGATTGATGTGAAGGTGCTTTTCTTTTTGGGACCATTTGCCCTGAATGCACCGATATGTCATGTGCACCCCCCAGGCGTAGTCCGAGGTGTCTGTTGTGATGACTTGATTTGCTTGAGGCTTGCTGAATGGGAGACCTGTGTTTGTTTGGCATGCTTGAGCCCACCACAGAAATCCCTTTTGCAGACATGGAATTAGTGGTATTATTGTTTCCAAACTGTGGCTGTGTTGAGGCCATAGGTTTTTCGGGTACCACTGAAGTTTCCTCATATGCAGCTTTGCACATGGGTTTAGTAAGATGCAAGATGCCATGAATCCCAGAGCCTGCAGGATTTTCCTTGCAGTCAGCCTGGTGCAATTTGCTAGTGGGTTGAAGTATTGAGTTAGCTGCTCCTGCTTCTCTGGCGTGAGGTAGGCCATTCTGGGTGTTTGTGTCCAAGTTGGCACCCAGGAAAATTATTTTCCGAGAGGGTATTAGCCTTGATTTCTTTTTGTTGACTGTGTATCCCAGAGAATTCAACAACATTATTACATAAGCCAGATGTTTCAGAAGAATGTGCTTGCTGTCCGCTTGGATCAGGCAGTCGTCCAAATAGGGGTATATTTGTATCCCTTGAAGTCTGCAGTGGGCAATTACTGATGCCAGGCATTTCGTGAATACTCTGGGCGCAGTAGATAAGCCAAAGGGCAATGCAGAGAATTGATAATGGGTTGAACCTGCAAGAAATCTGAGGTATCTTCTGCAATTTTGTCTGATTGGGACATGCAGGTATGCCTCCTTGAGGTCCAATGTTACCAGCCAAGACTCCTTGCCCAGCATGGGAAGAAGCTGCTGAAGAGTGAGCATATTGAATTTTGGTACGAGTAGAAATGTGTTTAGGATGGATAGGTCCAAAATAGGTCTCCAATCTTTTCCCTTCCTTGGTACCAGGAATAGTCTGGAATAAAAACCTTGACATTGTTCGTGCGTAGGTACCTCTTGAATAGCTTTCATGTCTATGAGATCTGAAATTTGTCTTTGTGCCTCTGCCCTTTGTGTGGCAGGTTTGGCATGCCTCTCATTTTTGGAAGGGTGTGAAAATGGAATCTGTAGCCTCTGTTTATAAAGTCCAGGATCCATTTGTCTTTTGTGACAATATGCCAATTTTTTGAAAATAATGCCAGTTTTCCGCCTAAGGGTGCTGCCATTTGAGTCTTGCTTGGCATGCAAAGGGGAAAGTCATTGGGCTTGCTTTCTGAATAGTTGCGAGTTATCCTCACCACCTCTGTGTAGGAGCTTGCCATTGTCTGCCTCTAAACGATCCTTGGGATTGCCCTCTGCCCCTCGAGCCTGTATCTACCTCTTTGGGGTCTGTCCGTGGCTGGAAAGGACCAATTTTTGGAAGGCCAATTTCTACTGAAACGTGGGGGTTGTACCTGTAGAAAATCTTTCACTGTTTGCATTGATTTAGCCTTTTCCTCCATTTTCCTTAATACCTCCTCGGCATTAGCACCAAATAATACATCCTTTTGTAGAGGGGCATCTAGTAATTTAGCTTTGACATGATCTGGTAAGGTCTGTTCTATGAGCCAGGCATGTCTACGTATGACTGATCCTGTAACAGCAGCTCTACATGAGGCCTCTAGAGCATCAAAACCAGATTGTAAGGTATGTTTACCCACTTGTTCTGCACTATGCATCAAATCCTGCAACTCCTTCAAGTCTGGTTGTTCAGGTTGTGACATTTTACTTCTCAATTGTGATAACAAAAACTGTTGGTACTTTAGCATATGGAACTGACAGTTTAATGCTCTCATGGTTAAGGTGGCCGAGGTATATACCTTTTTTGCCCACCTTTCTAAGGATCTGGAATCTCTCTCGGAAGGTATGGATTTTTAGCAGTGGAGGCCTTAATTCCCTTGGGGCCCTGTGAGATGGTTTCTGGGTCAGCAGCATGGCTTTTGTATAGAAATTGGTGTGAGTCAGGAACCCTGTAGTACCTGTCAGGTTTGACTGGGGCTGGAGGTAGAGAATCTGGGTTAAGGCAGGCCTCCGAGTACACATCATCTAGTATGTCCAAGACAGGAGGAATAGCCAGAGGCCTGTGCTGAGGTAGCAAGAGAAATTCCCTAAGCCTTTTCTTGGAATCTGAATAATCTTGGCCTTCCCAGTGGAAGTGTTCCCTTGAGGTATGCAAAGTTTCCCCAAATGAGTAATCCTCTGGGGGTGATACAGAGGGATGGACTCCTCTGCATCAGAGTCTTCAAAAGGGGAGTAAGAATGTTCCTGTTCATCAGAGTGCTCTGATATAATGGAGCCCTGATCAGAGGAGGGGGATTCTTCCTCCACTCTGGGCCTTTTGTCCGGGGAAGGGGGGGGGGGTTGAGAACCCCTGATAAGCGTAATTAAATCCTCAGCCATTTTAAGCATCTGTTTTTTAGGCATGGGGCCTGGAGATGGGCCCTTTGTAGCTTGTCTCTTAGAATGCATGGCTGCTTTAGACTTAGTGAAAGCCTTGATGGAAAAAGAAGAGGAAGGTCTGAAGACACCTTGAGAGGAGGTAGACCTGTCCACATTTTGAGATTCACCGCCAACAGTGGCTTCGGTATCTGTAGTCGGGGTGTGGGCAGAGGAGCCTGCGACCTCGGGCACAGGAGACACCACCAATGAAGTGACGTCGGTAGTCAGGGGCTGTGTAGGCGCCTCGCTGAGAACCAGACCACGTGTAGTCGGCTTTGGCGCAGTGTCAGTAGAGGCCGCGGACCTCGTGTGTCGGTCCTTATCTTTGCGCTTTTTACACAAAACTGGAGTCGGAGTATCCGACGACATAATATAGTTAAATGTTTTGCCAAAATAATGCTGGGCGAACTCCGCCCGACGCTTAATGGTGCGTTTGTTGAATGTAGCACAAAAGCGACAGACCGAGACGTCGTGGTCTGGGCCTAAACAAGGAATATAGAGGGAATGGAAATCCTTATGCGGTATTTGCTTCCCACATGAAATACAATTATTAACTTTGTCTGACATCGGTCTGAGGCAAGAAAAGTTTCTAGCGGGTACTTAGCTTTCAAGACGACTTCGGTTGCAAAATTTTTGTAATTTCAGGAGCTGGCCGACCGGCACTTGCGAACTGCTTCTGCTTCGAGCACCGCGCGGCAAGAAAGACTGAAGAAAATGGCGTCGGCTGGTTCTTTTATACCCCTGTCGCACTGACGTCAGGGAAGAAGCGATGACAACAGACGCCAGACCTAGACTTTGGAATTCGTTCGACTGAGGACCCGCCTGACGGCAGGAGAACCCATCTGTTATGACTGCAGCTGTATGCACGATGAACATCAAGCTCCTGGAAGACCTAGACGAGGCAGAGGACCTAGTTGGGAATGGATTTCTGGAGCCCATGGACCTCCCCCTGTCTGTCGATCAACTCCTGTGCTTAGGAGCAGAAAGGGATTGCCCCAAGCCAGAACCCAACGAGGAGTCTTTAATAATAATGGTGGGATCCGACCGCCTCATATCCAAAGGCATATAAGGATATGAATATACTTGGATCCCACATGACTTGGATCAGTGGCTGGTCCGGACCTGGCCAGATGTGAAGACCTCGATCTGGGAGTGGATTCCTGCGACCTCAGATCAGATAGCCTTGGAGCTGAAGTCCTCGATCCGGAGGGGGAGTCGTGGGGCCTAAGATCCGATTGAGCCAAGCCTGGAGTGGGATCTAAGGAACTGGGACTGGACAGCATGGTAGTCTTAAATGAAGATGACCTGGGAAGACAGGGGGCCTTCCTCTTATGATCGGAGGTTCCAGACTTGGCACAGACTGGGTCAACAGACCCCCTTGATATAAAACCTTAAACAGACGTTTGTTTTGGCACTCAACCAAAGCCCTGGGGTAGAAATCACCACAAATGTCGCATTCAACCTCCAGGTGGGCGGCGTCCAAACAAAGGCACTCCTCATGGGAATCAGACATGGGCATTTTCCGACTGCATAACGGAGCACCTTTTGAACCCAAAAAGCTTGTCAGACATGCTGGATATGAGAAAACACCAAAGCCTAAGGGGCACACTAACTCGGAAACCAGAAGAAAAGCTTACAGTCAAAATGAGAACCACCAGTCACACTGTAAAATATAACTATAAAACTATCAAACGATAAGACTGGAAGAAAAGGAGCTACAAAAAAAAGGTGCAAAAACACACAGCAATAACTGAGTGAAACGGGAGGGGAGAGACTAAAAAGTACCAAGAATACAACCAGCAAACTCTAACACTAAACTTTAGAAAGGAAGAATTTGAAAAAAATAATGCTACTTATCCCCATTGGAGATTCGAGCCAGATAATCTGAGTCTGAAGCCGAGTGCGGTAACCGAGATCTGAGGGGTTGGAAGGCAGCAAGGGATCATGGGAGTGGGAAGAGCTCAAGCCTAGAAGCTGTCTGCAAAGTTGCCAGCTCAGACCCGATGTCAGATCCTACAATCCAACAGTGAGGAACAGTGTCATGGACAACAACATATCTGTAGCTGTTAAGAGTAGATCAATGCTGCAGTACTAATCCTTGAGTCATCCTGCCATGAAGGCTGCGGCCAGCCCAATTTTCCAGAGTCTTTTCATCATCCCAAGCAGACTGACACTCACTGACCAATGTCAGAGTATAAGAAGGGCATCCGTCATCACCATCTTCAGGTCCTTCTAAGCCCAGATAAACAGTCTGATACTTGTGGACAACAGGACCTACCCAACTGTCTGGTCTTTGTTGAGAATAAAAAGGAAACTCAAGTGCAGATAGGATGAGACAATGGGATTACACGTAGAAGTGACAGAGATGGCCCTCTACATAGCTGAGTTGTTGGAGGGTGGGAACACGTACTGCAACACTGATCTACTCAAACATTTACAATTATACTAACTGGGACACGACTATATACATATATATATATATATATATATATATATATATATATATATATATATATTTTTTTTTTAAGAAACAACTTTATTAAATCATGTGTGACAAACAATCTTACATTTATATAAATGAAAATAAATCATAGCAGCACAATGTCAGTTGCAAACATTATACCTTAGAAACCATGCCAACATAACTGTAGCTGCAAACATTATAAATCACTTTTAATATATCCAGTCACTGTCAGTCAACCAGTCCATAGTTCATTCAGATCCTGCCTTCTTTTAAACATCATTCCTCCTCTGCATGTAGTGGTCCCACATTTCCCATTTTTTCCTGTGCAATTTACTCCTTTCCTTTTCTAAAGATCTCAGCTGCAGTTGTTTTATCCATTACTATCTTTATTACTTCTATGTAAAGTTAGTTTAGATTTTAATTTCCATTTTCCAGTTATTGCTTTTTTGGCAGCTATCAATTAAACTCGACAAGGCATTACTATGTCTAGACAATTCCAACTCTGCATCATAGCTCAAAAAAAAAGTTAAATACTCACCATACCATTCCATCTATGCCGCCAATCTTCATTTATCCTTAATCTTTGAGACACAGTTCCGAGCTTTGGAACCGGCTTGGTCGTTACATACCTCATTCCAGACAAAAGCTCTTGAGCTAACACTCCACCCATAATACCCCTTTCCATATTACCTCAGATAGAGTTTGCAGCTACACAGAAAGACAAAAGAATTTGTAAATAAAACTAGAGAGGCAATTGTCCAAGGTCAAACCTGATAGTGTTACCAGGACAAGCGTTTGATCCTCCAGCAAGACTACAGGATGGGGGAAGAGGGTGGGGTGCAAAGGATAAATGAAGATAGACAACACAGATGGAAGGTTACACGAGTACATAATTTATCTGATGTTGTCAATCTTCATTTATCCTTTACCTTTGGGACGGGAGTCGCCAGCTACTTTAGATCCTAGGTGGCCTTAAGGAAGGATATTCCTGAGAACCATTGAGCCAAAGATTGCTCTTCTCCTTGAAACTAGATCCACTTTATGAGTGATAAATGTATGCAGAATAGCCCAAGTTGCTGCTGCACATATTTCATCCATGGAAGCCTTGGAATGGAAAACAGCAGACGTAGCTATTTATCTAGTGGAGTGCGCTCTCACTGGCACTGGTAACTTGAGATTCTTTTTACTGTATATGAAAGTAATACAGTCCCTTACCCATTTTGACAAGGTAACTTTTGAAACAGACTTTCCCAGAGATGGACTGGAGAAAGATACAAATAACTGGTCTGATTTTCTAGATTTAGCCCTGCTGAGGTAAAAATGTAATTGTCTGTGAACATGAAGCAAACACAAGCAATATTCGCTTTTCTTGGAAAAACTGGGAAAGAAAACTGATAAGTCAATAGTTTGAATAATATTAGATTCTGAGACCACCTTCGGGAGAAAAGATGGGTTGATTCTTAGTGAAACCCTATCCTTATGAAAAAACAAATCTGAAGGTTTTGAAGACTGTGCTTGTATCTCTAAAATTCTTCTGGCAGAGAAAATGGCCATCAGAAAAAAGTATAGTTGTGTACACTTAACATAAATGTAGATGTTGGAGTGTATTCACTGTTGCAGTCACCACCTGTGGGAGGATTCCCAAAGCTGAGGAGAGGGGTGGTAGGATGAGGAGACCTAGGAATGGGTCAGAATGCTCTGCAGAACTGCAGAGGCAAACCCTACCCTAGCCTTTAATAAATAGAGGTAGGTGGTAATGCTTGATAAAGGTATGGACAGAAGTCCAGGTGGCAGCTTCCATGATGTCCCTGGTGAGAACTCCTCTGAGGAATGCTGTGGAAGTGGAGACTGCCCTAGTGGAATGGGATCGAATGGACTTGGAGGGGGTTCCCATGCAAACTGTAGCAGAAATGGATACAGTGTGATATCCATTTGAAAACAGGTTTCCCATCTGCTCCTGGGACAAATCTGACACGTAGTTGGGTCTGTTTTCCTGAAGGGTTTAGTATGGTCCAGATAGTATCTGAGCTGTCTGTGCACGTCTAGTTAAGGGCAGAATTACTCCCCCCTTGTTTTGAGGGTTAGGAAAGAAGGTGGGTAGATGTAGAGCCTGGTTGAGAGCTACATTAGGTAGCACCTTGGGCATAAAGGCGGGATTAGTCCTCAGGGAGATCCTGTCTGCATGGAAGATGATGAAAGGTTCAATGGCCATCAGTGCCCGAAGTTCCGAAACCCTTCTGGCTAAGGTGATAGCTAGGAGAAAAGCAGTCTTCCAGGAGAGGTAACTTAGTTCTGCTGAAGCAGCAGGTTCGAAGGGTGGTAAAGTTACTTTTCCCAAAACATAAATCAGGTCCCAGGCTGGCGTGGGTGGCCTTCTGGGATGACTGATATTAGAAGCCCCTCTGAGGAATTGTTTAATCAAAGAATGGGAAAACAGGGACTGTTCTGTATCAAAATGGGCTGAAATGGCAGATGCAAGGATTTTAATAGAGAAGGAGAGGCCACTAATAAGTAGCTCTGCTAGATAGTCCAGGATAAGAGGAATGGAAGGTTGTGAGCTATTGCCTCCTCTGGACTGGCTCCAGGAGCAGAATCTTTTCCATTATCCTGCGTAAGATTTTCTGGTGCTGGGCCTTCTGGCCTTTGTGATGATGTCTAGGACCGGTTTGCTTAACAGGGGCCCCTCTGTTTGCCTTTTAGGTATTAGCCATGCTGATAGTTTGAGAGTCTGCAAGTCTGGGTGCAGCATCCCCCCAGAGTTAAGAGGTATGAAATTAGGGGAAGCTGCCTGGGAGTCTGTAAGGTCAAGCTGTGCAGTAAGGGGCATCAATGTTGTCTGGGCCAATTTGGAGCAATGAGGATGGCCTTTGGTCTCTCCTCCCTTATTCTGATCAGTACCTTGGGGATAAGAGGCAGAGCAGAAAATGTATACACAAAGAGGGAATTCCAGGGGAAGGTCAAGGCGTCAACCTTCCACGCTAGGTGATGACACTCCCTGGTACAGAATTTTTTTAGCTGCTTGTTGGGATGTGAAGCAAAGATATCCACCTCCGGAATTCTCCACTCCCGAGTGATTTGTAAAAAGATTTTTCTGTGGAGCTGCCATTCGTGGGGGGTCCATTAAGTTTCTGCTTAAGTGGTCTGCCAGGGTATTGTTGATCCCTGGTAGGTATTGTGCCATCAGGTACAGTCCCATGGAAGAGGGTGCCAGCCAGAGATTCATAGCTAGCCTGCACAGAGGGTATGACTGGGTCCCTTCCCTGTTTAGTGATGTACCACATTACTGTGGTCTTGTCTGTTCTGATAAGGAGAACCCCTGGCTTGAGATGGGGTTTGAAGGATGTCAGAGCCTTTTGCACTGCCATCATTTCCTTCTGGTTGTGTAAGGGAAGGTGCAGGGCATCTCAAACACCTTGGGTGCACCTGCCTTCTAGGTGAGCGCCTCAAGTATGTCTGAGGCATCGGTGGTAATGGTCTGCCTGGTTGGGCAGAGGGTGAAGTAAAGACTTGTCCTGGGCACAGACCCCTGCCCACCAGAAAAACTCAGCCCTTATACAGGGGATCAAAGGTAGAGAGATCTCTAGGGGTTGAGTGTGCTGACACCAAAGGTTCTTCAGGTACCACTGAAGTTTTCTCATGTGAAGCCTGGCTAGAGGAATCAGAAGGATGCAAGATGCCATGTACCCCAAAGGCTTGCAGGAACTTCCTCACACTGAGATGACGTCTGGAAGGCAGCTGGGTAAAATAGACAGGCAGGAAGCTCTGTTTTTCTGGGGACAGGAAGGCCATTCTGGGATGCTATGTCCATTAGTGCTCCCAAGAAAATGACCTTCCTGGAGGGTGTTTGCCTTGATTTCTTCTTGTTGATGGTGTACCCTAAGGAGGTTAGGAGGGTTCTGACAAAGAGAAGATCCTTGAGGAGCTTTTTTTTGCAATCTGCCTGAATGAGGCAGTTTTCCAGATACGGAAAATGTATATTTTTCTGTCTGCAAAAGGCTATGGCAGGGGCTAAGCATTTGGTGAATACCCTGGGAGCAGTAAATAGGCCAAAGGGTAGCGCAGAGAACTGAAAGTGTTGAGCTTGCTCTGAAGTGAAGGAATTTCCTGCAGGATTCCCTTATGGGGATGTGGAGGTAGGCATCTTTTAGATCTAGGGTAATTAACCAGGCATTTTTTGGCAGCATAAGCAACAGCTGCTGTAAAGTTAGCATTCAGAATTTGGGGACCACCAGGAAGGTGTTCAGAATGCATAGACCCAGGATGGGGCACCAAGTGCCCTCTTTTCTGGGAACAAGGAATAGTCTGGAATGAAAGCCTTTGCCTGTTTGATCTGAGGGGACAGGTTCTACTTCCCCATGGGATATGAGAGTGAACTTGTTTCAATGTTTCTGCCCATTGATTTGGAGGCAAGTCTGGGTATCCTCTTGGAATTGGGAGTTAGTTGAAGGAGAATTTGTATTTTTGAGAAATTATATTTAACACCCATTGGTCCTTTGTTACAGAAAGCCAATTTTCTTTGCAGAGGGGGAGCCTACCTTCTAGTTTTTGGTGAGTGAAAAGAGGGCAGGGGGGAGGGAGTCACAGAGTTTTCCCCATAGAGGGAAGACTTAGAACTCCCTGCCTTTGGAGTGCAAGTGGTCCACTGTTTGGTTCTCTGCTGTCCCTGGGATAAGAGTCTGGGTGGTCATGTCCCTGCAGGGCTTACCCTTGCCCGTCTGCTACGTGCAGGAAAGGACCATTATTTTGAGGGAAAATTCCTGCTGAACCTAGGAGGTTGTACCTGAAAGAAATCTTTTACTGTTTGCATAGATTTTGCTTAGTCTTCCATCTTTTTAAGCACCTCTTCTGCTTTTACTCCAAACAAGTGGTCCTTATCCAAAGGTGCATCAAGTAATTTAGATTTGACATGATCAGGGAGAGGTTGTTCCTTCAACCATGCATGTCTCCTAATGACAAATCCTGACACTGCTGCCCTGCTTGAGGCTTCTAGGGTGTCATACCCACAGTGTAATGAGTGTTTAGCCACTTGACAAGTGGAGTGCAGTAAATCTGCTAACTCTTTTGAATTGGCACAGTCAGGAAAGGTTGAAATCTTTTGTTTTAATAGTTCCAAAGTGTGCGGATGATATTTTAACACATGGAACTAACAGCTGAGTGCTCTGATAGCTAAGGTTCCAGGGGTATATACTTTTTTTTACCCCATCTGTCCAAAGCTCTAGAGCCATTGTCGGAAGGAGTAGGATTCTTTGCAGAACTAGCCTTAGCTCCTTTTGGTCCCTGTGTAATGATCTCTGGGTCCGCAGCAGGATTTCTGTACAGGCATTTGTGAGAATCCAGTACTCTAATACCGGTCAGGTTTTCTGGGTGCAGGTGGGAGGGTGTCAGGAGTTAAGCTGGATTCATGGAAGACATCAACCACCACCTCTAAGACTGGAGGGTTGGCCAAGGGTCTGTCCTGGGGCAAGTCTAGAAACTCAGTCTTTTCTTAGACTGAGGGAAGTCCTGGGATTCCCAGTGGAAATGTTCCCAGAGGGTGTGAAAGATTTCCACAAAGGAAAGACCCTCTGGTGGGGAGGCAGAAGGAATGGCTTCCTCTGCATCTGAATCCTCATAAGCAATAAGAGGTGGTTGTTCCTCTTCAAAATCTGAATAATCAGACTCCTTAGAATCCTGTTGTCAGTATTTCAGGGGAAGGGTCTTTTTTCCTTTTAGAAGGTGCGGACTGACTACCCCTGATAAGGGTGATAAGATCCTCTGCCATTTTAAGCATCTGAGCTTGGGGTGGTGGAGCAGGAGTAAAATGTTGGCTAGAGGCAGTTTTCCTAGGAGTGGGCTTGCCTCTAGGCCAAAGAGAATCCATCAGTCTGAGAGAAATGGTAGTTGGAGAAGACATTGGTTTTTGTCTAGATTCGGTATTCTCAAAAACCTCCTTGGAAGCCAGTGCCTGTGTCGCAGCTCCAGACCCAACCAAGGCAGAGACAACCAAAGATTCAGAAGACGAAGAAGAAGATTTCTGCAGCATACCAGACTCCGTAAGGGTCTCAGCAGAGGCCTACAAAGGTACTGAATCAGGCATCAGGGGCTGCGAAGGCACCTCAATGTATACTGGAGACCTGACAACCTGCTTAGTGGTAGTCTCATTAGAAGACTTAGCCTTGTGTGGGCTCTCTGCGTTTTTTTGGAATGCTTATGGATTGTTGGCTGACTTGATGCCATTTTGGAATGCGAAAACAGAAGACGAAAATACCTGGCTACAAAAAGAGCTTTAAGACAAATGGTTCTCGCGTTACAGAGGGCACAGTACCGGCAATGGGGGACGTTGTGGTCTGGGCCTAAACAAGTGATGCAGTATGAATGCAAGTCTCGGTGTGGTATTTACTTTCCACATGCAAGACAATTAACTTTTTCGGACATCGGTTAGTGCAAGAAAAAAGTATCCCCAACAGGGTACTTAGCTTTTGATATTTTCAGCTGTAATTCAAACTCTGGTAGTGACCGACCGGCACACTTGTGAACTGCTTCTGCTACAGGCTCCACGGCAAGAAAGACTGGTGTAATGGTGTCAGATGTCTTCCTTTATAGCACTGACGACCTGACGTCAGCTAGCGAGCGACAGCAGCCGACGCAGAAAAACACCGACTTGGGTATTTGAGCCAGCTGACGGCTACCACAGCAGGGATAATCCACAGGTGATGACTGCAACAGTGAAACACAAAGAGCATCAGTTTTCCATGAGAGAAACTAAGTGACATGTCACTGCCAGTTCAAAGGGAGGAAGCACCACAGAGTACAAAACAATGGTCAGATCCTAAGGAGCTAGGGGGGTCTTTAAACAGAGGTTTTAATTGCAAAGCCCGTTTCATGAACACTTTACATAATCTATGGTAATTAATGAATGGTCTTCGAAGCCATTGTGGAAATTAGAAATAGCAGCTAGATGGACCTTAAGTGTGGAAGCAGAAGCTATTTGACCAAAAAGCATAGCTAAAAACTTCAAAACTTTTTCTACAAGTGCAGAAAAAGAGTTAAGACCATTATCATACACCCAAATAGAAAATCTTTTCCACTTGCTTAGGCAGAGTTTCCTGGTGGAAGGTCTATGGGAAGCCAGAAGAATTTTTTGGACTGGGGAACAAATTCTTCTGCCTGGTGACTAATAAAATTGGAGGAACCAAGCTGTAAGCTTGAGGTTATGAAGATTGGGGAGCACTACTCTCTGTGGGTGAGAGAAAAGATCCAGAACTGGATCAAGAATCCAAGGACAGTGAATTAGATGATGCCACAGAAAGAGGAAACCAGACTTGTCGAGGCCAGTGGGGCACAATGAGGATTAACTTTGCTTCTCAACCTACTGGCTTTAAGAAGAGAAGAATCAGAGGGAAAGGGGGAAAGCATAGAGTAGACCAGAGGGCCAATCATGAAGGAAAGTGTCTCTTGGGGACTCCCCCTAAGGGGGAATTTGGGCAAAATAGCTGCTGCACTTGTTTTGGAGTAATGCAAAGAGGTCGCAGCTAGGCTGGCCCCCAAAATGGAAAATCTCCTTCGCCACTCTAGGATTGAGAGAATACTCGTGAGGCAGGACATCTGCTCAGTCTGTCCACTATTACATTTCAGCTCCCTGGGATGCGCGTTGCTATTAGAAAGTGGTTGAAGGATATCGTCCACTGCCACACTCAGAGTTCTAGACACAGGGGATAAGATTTGGCTCCGCCTGGTTTGTTGATGTACCAGACCACCGACATTCTGTCCTCCCTATAGGAATGATTGTAATTCAGACAGCAAGTCTTGCAACACTAAAAGCACTGCCCTCAATTCCAGAATATTGATATGCAGCTTGGCCTCTATCAAGGACCAACTGCCTTGGGCTGTTCTTCCCAGATAACACTCTCATCTGGGAAGCATCTGTGGTCACTATGGCTTGGGTTGAAGCAGGGACAAAGGGACGGCCTAAAAGAATTTCCTCAGATTCCATCCAACAGGTTAAATCCTTCTTGCAGCTAGTGGTGATAAGAACTGGGTACATTACTGGATGGGTCAGGATGGACCACTGGGATGCTAGAAGCCACTGCAGCAGCCACACGTTAAAAACTTGCTAGTAGAAGTAAGGTCATCGTTGGTGGCATGAACCCTAATGCTTGGAGGCCTAGAAGTGCAGGAGCCTTGTCAATGGAAAGAATAGTCTGTACTTGGGATTTTATCTTCTGTAGCCTGCCTGAGAAAAGGAAGGCAAGCTACACAACAGATGTTATTCAGACGAGCGCCTATGAACTCTAGATCCCGAGTGGGACTTAGCTGAGATTTTGAGTGATTCATGGTAATGCCCAGATGGGAGGACAGGTGTAGGATGGTATCTGTTGCTTGAAGCAGTAGATGCCTGGTGGGAGTGGTGATGAGCCAGTTGTCTAGATAAGGAAACACCTGGAATCTGTGCAGTCTCAAGTGAGCTGTTACTGCTGACAAACATATGAACACCCTGGGGACTGTGGGGAGGGCAAAAGGCAGCAACCTGAACTGAAAATGACTGGCTCCTAGCTGAAAGCGGATGAACCTTCTGGAGAATTTGTCCATTGTTATGTGGTTAATACATGTCCTGAAGGTCTTTAGTGCACATCCAATCAATTTCCTTTAGAAAGGGAAGTATAGAGTGAACCAGGACCATCTAGAATTTTGCTTGCTGAACAAGCTTGTCCCGAGATCTAATATTGGTCTCAAGACCCCTGTCTTTTCTGGCTCCAAAAAGAACCTCAAGTAAAATCCAGATCCTATCTGGTCTGGTGGACTTCTTGGAGGACTCTTTTTCCAGCACCTTTTGAATCCCTAAGGCTGCCTGGTCCCTCTGATTGGGTGGAACATCGGGGAAGCTTTGTTTTGATCTCAGAAAAAAAGAGTGAAAGGAATATGGTAACCTCTGGCAATGATACCCTATACCCAAGCATGTGAAGTTATTTGATGCCAGGCTCTTCAGTGCAAGTGAAAATATTCCCCCGACTGCTTCCAGAGGTAAGCAATCAGGCTCCCCTTCAGAAGAGCTTACAGTATTGTCCAGAGAACATCTCTGGAACATTGATTTTGCGGGCCACTTCTGCCTTGGGGTCAGAGTCTTCCATTACTTCTTACTGAAATTGGTACACCTTGTTTGCTGTAGCATAGACTAGATCCAGGCCTGCTGAATCTAGCTTTGTTTGTATGCTTGTTTGCTTGTTATTTCCCTGAAACGCTAATTCCACCTAAAATGCGGCTTTTCAGCGCTTCTGTGGATTCCTGGTGATATCTGCATTGCTTACTGTACTTATTTCCTTGTTTCACTTGAAAGAAAGTTACTGTTTGTCATTTTTGCATTTAAGTTACCTGTAACACATTGCATTTAAGTTACCTGGCACTTGCTCACTAAGTCAGCACTAAAAAATTAAAAGCACTACACCCTCACAAACTCCCCTTGAGTACCTTGTTCCCCACTGGCCCTTTATTTCAATTATAAAGGAATTCCCAATACTATTCTAGCATGTCCAAAGGTCAGTTGTCAATCTCCTCTCTGGTCCAGCTGGTGAATCTGGGAATCTTGAGGCAATGTTACAACTGCCTCATGTACACAGACAACCCTCTCCTCTTCCCAACAAATTCCAACACATGAGAGATGCAACCATATAGCCAAACTGGAGGCTAAGCTCTCTCAACTCAGTACTGGCGTAACAGTCAGGAGAAGGAAACCACACTCACTACAATTCCAGTCTCACATAGACCTACCACAACAGCAAACCAAACACAAACACACAAAAACATACTCGGGAGGCTCTAAATAAAAACCTGCCTAAGCAGCAGAGACCTCCACAGCAGACACCCAAGCAACCGCTACCCCAAAACAAAACACGTGCAACACATAGCTCACAAAGCCAGTGTGCCGAACAGTCACAGCCCTTAAAGCTAAACACCACACCTGATACACTTGTAATAGGTGACTATCGCCAGGCACACTGACGTCCCGCTCACCAGGCTGAACAAGGAGAAGGTCACGGTGAGCTGCCTGTCGGGCGCTAGGATCCACCACATAACACAAGCACTCAGGTCACTCCAAGGCAAGTACAAATATGACTCAGTCATTGTCCATGCTGGTGTGAATGACCAGAGATGCACCTCCCTGGACTACATGAAGAGAGACAGAGGAGCTCTCTGAGCATGTAGCCCAGGCTGGTATGACCCTGACCTTGAGTAGCATCTTACCCTCACCAAGAATGAAGCCACAATATGTAGACAAGATGATCAATTTCAACAATTGGCTTAAGTATTGGTGTCATTCAAAGGGGATCCAATGCCTGTCAGCCTGGGATGACATGCTCGACAAGCCACGATGCTTCGCTAGGGACGGCTTGCACCCGTCACCCATGGGCTTTCGGATATTGGCAAAGGCTCTTGCTACCCCCATAGGGCCTTTTTTAGGCAAGGCTCAAAAGACAAACCCACCTCCATAGGTATCACAAGGGATAAGAAACTAAGAGTAATGCTACTCAACGCCAGAAGTCTAAACCTCAAGATGCATGCACTCGAAATTCTCCTTAGCATGGAGAACATCGACATCTGTGCAGTAACAGAAACCTGGTTCAAGGCTCCCGAGAGCACCCCAGCACTACCAGGTTATACCTCATACCATGCTTTTTGGCCCCAAAACTTGGACCGAACCACAAAAGGAGGGGGAGTATCAATATTCGTCAAAGCTACCCACACCTCCAGGTTGGTGGCACAGTACAAAGCATCAGAGACTATCCATGTGCAACTAACAGTGGGTAAAACTGCCTTCCAGTTTATAGCCTGCTACAGACCACCCTCCCAAACCCAGGAACCCCACTCGGCCTTCCTGAGAACACTGGAAAATATGAAGGTCTCTCCAAACACAATTATACTGGGCGACTTCAACTACCCAAACATAGATTGGGAGCATTACTCTATCTCCAACACCCTAGCCCAAAGGTTCCTAGAATTTATAAACTCAAATGCTATGGAACAACTTGTTACCCTCCCACAAGAGGGGAAAACATACTGGACCTGATCATCACCAACATGGGGACTCTATGCTCCAGACCGGAAGTGTATCCCTCACTAGTAAGATCAGACCGTAAACTAATCTCACTGGATATTCACATCCCGACCCCACCCCCTGCCCAGAAAACCACAGTGAAAAACTTCTCTAAAGCAAATTTCACACTCCTCAAAACCGAGGTGGAATCCTTCAAAGCCCCCGGGCCTGTGGAAAATACGGCCCAGACCGCAGAATCCTTTACAAACGCATTCTATGAACACCTTCAGGAATGCATGGATCATGCAATCCCAAATAAAACCAAGACCCAATCCTCCCCAAAGGCAGACGTCCTGTCTGGTGGACCCCAGCCCTAAACAAACTATACAATAGAAGGAGGAAGCTACTACATGATAGAGCAAAATCCCAAAAAGGGAAGGAATCTCTGATCAGTATTAGCAAAAAACTACGGGCACTCATAAAATCTTCTAAGGCCAGCTTCGAGAGAAAAACTGCACAGGACACTAAGGATAATTACAAGGCTTTCTTTAGTTATGTTAAGAACCTGGGTGGGAATTCCCAGATATGTTCAGAATTAGTCCAAAATGACAAAAAATACACCAAACCCACAGACATTGCCAACATCCTAGCTGACAGGTTCAGCACAAACCCCCCCCCCCCCACCAAAAGGGCAAACATCTATCCCAGCAGAGTGCTGCCCCCCTGACATCTCAGATGCTCAGGTAAGAGCTGCCCTTCTCCAAAGCAAAAAAAAACAGCATCAATGGGACCAGACAGTGTCCCGGGCTGCGTCCTACATGAACTCCAAGAGCAGCTAAACCCAAACATAAAACTACTGTTCAATCTCAGCCTTACTACAGGATATGTACCCAAAGAGTGGCGTACAGCAACAGTGGTCCCTCTCCACAAAGGTGGTGCCTCAACGGATCCTGGAAACTATCGCCCCGTAAGCCTAACTAGCTTGGTCTGCAAAGCTATGGAAAGGATCATCATGGACCTCATAAATAAAGATATTGGGGACCTACAGACACTGGATCCTACCCAGTTCGGCTTTGTTAAGGGCAGATTCTGCCTCTTAAACCTGGTCGATTTCTTTGAAACAGTCACCAAGGCCACTGACGAGGGGAAGGTGGTCCACACAGCCTACCTGGACCTCGCAAAAGCCTTCGATACAATACCCCACTCGGGCATTATAGATAAGCTCACCAGCTTATATATAAACCCCTATGTCACTAGATGGATTGCAAACTGGCTTAAGGACAGAACCCACACGGTTAGAATTGCTGGAGCCATGTCAGACTCCAAACCAGTTACAAGTGGCGTCCCACAAGGCTCAGTCCTGGGACCTCTCTTGTTCGGTATATATTTCTCGGAGGTACAGACCAACACGGAAGGACTGTGGCTGACCAAGTTCGCAGATGACTGCAAACTGGGCGCCATAATCAACTCACCAGCCGACACAAGCATCCTCCAAAAGGGCCTCATAGAAACAGACAACTGGTGCCAGAGCCATGGCCTCAAGCTAAATGCCAAAAGGTGTATAGTCATCCCCTTTGGCAAAAACAAAGTGCCCACAAATTACCACATAGCTGGTAATCCATTAAGTACAGAAGTAGTAATTAGGGACCTGGGGACCCAAGTCGATAGCGATCTCTCATTTGACAACCACGTGGCCACAGTGGTTAGAAAAACATTTTATATAGCCCACCTAATCATGAAGGGATTCACATCTAGATCAGGGGAGGTCATTGTGCCTCTTGACTCATCCCTCATCAGGCCCATAATGGAGTACAATGCCCCTTTTGGAACGTACCTTACCAGACACCTGCAGCAACTGGAAAGACCCCAAAAGTATCTCACCAAGAAGATCAAAGGGCTCAAACAGATGCCATATGCTGCCCGGTTAAAGAAACTCCAGCTCTACTCAGTGGCATACCGCCTGCTTAGAGGCGATCTCTGCCTGACGTATAAAGCCATGTCCAACCCAGAATTAATGGACATGCTGCACCTCAGAAAATCCAGATCCCATCAAGCTACCCGCTCAAGAGACTTGAACCTCAGCACTGAAATAAATAGGACATTCTGGAGGGACAGATTCATAACCCAGAAGCTCCCTTCACTCTGAATAAAATCCCAGTCCAGGTTAGGCAGAGTCCCTTATTGACTATCTTCAAGAGGAATCTTGATGAGTGGATGGGAAATCGTAAGTTTACCCCAGGTATCACTTCTGTGTCACTATTATACAGAGGCACAGTATACTAACCTCGAAAAAGGGCATAGCAAAATTAATTTAAAATGGGTGGTGAAAGCCAAACACACTCTGGCTAGGCTTATAAATGCCCTAGGGCAGATAGCCTAGTATGAACCTATGAACCTATTACAGCTTCACCATCTGCCCTGAGGAAAGCCTCTACCACGAGTGTCCTGGAAAGGTCTTTGGGATTATCTGAACCACATCTTCCTTCTCATCTGATGCCTAGAGTAGGATGGTAGGGGAGCAGAAAAATGTATGCCCTCTGCAGATAAGGTCTTTCCATCCTTCTCACACCTGGCTAGAGTTTCTTTGACATTGGGACCGAATAAGGAAGATCCGTCAAAGGAAGCACTGACGAAGGAAGACTTAAATGGCTCTGCAAACTCACAAGTGCATCCAGGTGTGACACCTTATGGCAGCAGATGAACCAACTGCCCTGGTCGCCCCTTTGGCTGCATGCGCAATGAGCCCCATAGACACTACTCCTGCTAGGGTATCTGATAACTCCTTGATCAGATCCCTCTGGAGCCTAGTGAAATGTGCCATAAAATTCAAAGACCTTAACACGAAGATCAATGAAGTGTATACCCGCTTTCCAAATCTGCCCATCGCCCTGGAGACTATGTTAAGTGTAATGAATAGAGGAACTCTCTTCAGCTAGTTCCTTTTTGGTGGCCTTCGCCACCACCATATCATCTACTGCCAGCCTCTTTGCCCAATGCTGGTGGCCCTCTGGAGCATACAGCATTTGGTCAGGACTCTGGAGAATTGGCTCTATGGAATCAGGAGCCTTCCAAGCCCACTGCACCATGAATTTTAGATGGTCAAAAGGAGGAGTCACCCAAGAAATAGATGGGCGAGCACCAAAGGCTTGCAAAGTACACAGACTCCTCAAAGTTGTTTTTTTTTTTTTTTTTTTTTGGCTTCCAGTTACCCCTTTGTTTCAGAATTTCTATAATGTCCCCGAAGGAGACGTCTTCCAGGGGTGACCCTTTTCAACATCCCAGGCTGCGTTCTATACGAACTTCAGAATGAACTGGCACCCCACCTACGCACCATGTTCAATCATAGCCTCACCTCAGGCTTTGTGCCCTCTGAATAGAGCACAGCGACAGTTACCCCACTCCACAAAGGGGGAGCCACCACGGACCCCGGGAACTACCGCCCCATTAGCCTGATCAGCCTGGTCTGCAAGGCCATGGAACGTATCATGGATCTTGTACAGAGACATTTAATCTCCAAACTCTGGACTCCACCCAGTTTGGGTTTGTAAAAGGCAGATAACGTCTCCTAAACCAGAGACTTCTTTGAAGCAGTCACCAAAACCATAGATGAGGTTAAGGTGGCTCACACAACCTATCTATATCTCGCCAAGGCTTTTGACGCCATCCCCCACTCTGGAATTATAGATAAACTCACTAAACTAGGTGTAAATCCCTATATCACAAGATGGGTTGCCAAATGGCTCACTGACAAAACCCACACTGTGAAAGTAGCAGACTCCAAATCCGACTTCAGACCAGTGACAAGTGGAGTACCACAGGGTTCAGTCCTGGGTCCTTTGGTATCTACTCCTAAACCTGACAGACTTTGGTATCTACTTTTCTGAAGTACAGGCTAACACAGAAGGTCTTTGGCTAACTAAGTTCACAGATGACTGCAAACTAGGAGCCGTAATCAAAACTCGTAATCGAAACTCCTAACGATGTGGACATCCTACAAAAGGGCCTCACGGAGACAGTGCCTGATGTCAAAGCCATGGCCTCAAGCTCAACGCCAAAAAGTGCACTGTCATCCCCTTTGGCAAAAACGCTGTACCCATGAGCTACCACATAGGTGGTAGTCTACTTGACACAAAGTCTGATAAGAGACCTTGGGACCCAGGTGGAAAGTAGTCTCTCCTTTAATAATCACATCGTCACAGTAGTCAGGAATCCTTCTACGTGGTACATCTCATTACAAAAGGCTTTTCATCCAGGAAAAAAGGTCACTCATTACACCCATTACAGAGTACACCGTCCCTTTTGGTATGTACCTCATAAGACCAACTGGAAAAGCTGCAGAAATACCTTACAAAAAGGATTACCGGCCTCAGACGCCCTACTCAGACCATCTCAAAAAAACTCAAGCATTACTCCATCGCATATGGCCTACTCAGAAGCAATCTCTGCCTAACATACAAAGCTATGTCAAACCCAGAGCTGTTGGACATGCTCCACTTAAAGAAATCCAAGACCTCCGAGCTACACGCTCTAGGGACCTAAACCATGTCACCACAATAAATAGAACATGCTGGAGGAATAGATTCCTGTCCCAGAGACTTCCCATACTCTGGAACAAACGACCTATCTATATCAAAGCTCATTAGCACTCTTCAAGAAAAATCTTGACGACTGGATGGGAAATAGGAAATTCACCCCAGGGATCACTTCTGTGGCTATGCTCGACAGGGGCACAGGAAAATAATTTTCTTGGGTGGTGAAAGCAAGGGTACTTTTCTGGCTAGGCTTAAATAGGCCCTTGGGCCATTAGCCTAGTACCTACTTATTAACCTATAAATTAGATAAGAAAAATAGCAATATAGCTAAACATTATCAATTTGTACACGTATAACATAAAACTAGGAAAAAATCCTTTACTATATGGCAACCTGGTAGTACAGCAGGAAGTGAAATGAGAAAGGAGTTTAGCCAGGTGTAATACAGGTGCAGAGCCAATTAAGGTGGTGTTGTCTGAGAAGTAGTTTAAACATGAAGTTCATGGGGGTAGTGAGTATGCATTGTGGGACTGAGTTCCAAATTTCTGCAATGTGATTATCAAATAGAGACTCACCAAATGAGTTGCAAGATTTGTGTGTTTGTAAAAGTAGTTTGTCGGATGTTCGGAGTATACATGAGGAGTGGTAGGGCTGAACAAGATTTATTAGTGATGGGCAGGCATCTGGTTGAAAAATAATGTTATGAGCAATTGTCAGTTGATTAAATGTTAGAAGATGTGGCAGCTGTAGCCAATGAAGACTTCTAAGGGCAGTGCAGTGGTGGACTCTGAGGGAGGTTACCAGCAAACAAGCAATTTTGTGGTACCACGTCTCTAGTTTGCTAAGGTGAGATTTTCTAAGGTTGGTGAAAATGGGGAAAGCATAAAAAAGTGTGGACAGAAGGTGGGTTCTGGCTAGAGCCAGTTTGGAATGAGGGGTGAGGAATGATATGGATCTATATAGGCAGCCAAGTTTGGTATGTATTTTCTTGATTAAGGCAATGTGTTTGTCAAATCTTTATGAGCTATCTATTGTGACTCCTAGAAGTTTAGTGTTATCTGCTGGTTCTATTTTAATGCCACTGGAGGATATATATATATATATATATATATATATATATATATATATATATATAGTGGGGAAGAGCGATCAGTGGATTTATTATGCACGAATAACAAGCTTTGTTTTGTTGGGGTTTAGTACGAGTTGGTTCTCCTTGAGATATAGTTCTATATATGAGAGGGTTAGTGTTTTGAACTGTAGTTCTGGATAGGAGGGGGCTGCACAAATGACTCATCAGCATATTGCACTATGGTAGCATGAGGGGTGATGGAGTTAAGTTTAATAGTAAAGATAGAGAAGAGTAGGGGGGCCAAGTATTGAGCCTTGTGGGACACCAACAGTAATGGTTAGAAAAGGAGATAAGTCATCAGCCCATTTAACAGCTTGCTGCTGATTAGAAAGGTAGCTGTGGAACCAAGACAGTACTGAAGAAGACATGTAAAGAGGCAAGTACTTGTAGTACTTGGTGTGAAACAATGTGAAAGGCTTTAGACATGTCTAAGAATATTGAAGAAACAAAGTTATTGTTTCTGTGGCTGTTGATGGTATTTGTGCTATGTTTTGGTCTAAAGCCATGCTGTGTATTGGGGAGTAGGTTTGTTTTGAATAGGAAGGAAAGAAGTTGGGAGTGAAATACACTTTTACAATATTTTGCTAAGAGGGGAAAGTATAGCAACTGGTCTGTAGTTGGTTATCTGTGGAGGGTCCTTCTTTCTGCAGGGGAATGATACGAGAGACTTTCCATAGTATTTGTACATATTGCTCAGTAATAGATAGACTGATAATGATGGACACTGGGTAGGAAATTAAATCAGCTCCAAGTTTAAGAAAATCATTTGGGAGATGATCAGCAGCAAGAATAGTAGGTTTGAGTTTAAGAAGGATTTTTTTTTTTATGTCATTAGTCTGGATGGGTTTAAATGAGAAGGTGGGGGAGTGGGAATCAAGAGCAATGGGTATAGTTAGAGGGGAGTGGCTATTGTAATTTAGTAAGGTGTTGCTGGATTTAATGAAATACGTGTTGAATTGGACTGCTATTGATGTGTTGCTACTTGTTATTGAAGGGAAGAGGGTGGAGGTTTGGCTAGGGGATAGTAGTTTTGATGGCCTGCCAGAATTACCTTGGGTTATTTTGTGTCTGTGTTGTATTAGAGTGTAGTACATTTTTTTCCATTGCGGATTCTATTTTTGGCAAGATGTCTTAGTTGACGATAGTATAGCAAGGAGGACAGTGTTTTAGTTGATTTGTAACTTAGCCATGCTTTATCTCTGTGTCATGATGTTACTAGTTTCTTTGGTTAACTAAGGAGAAGGGAGTGCTTTTACAACAGATAATTATGATAGGGGCTAGTAAGTTTAAAATACCAAGAAATGAGTTATTAAAGTATACAATGGCTTCATCTAAAGGAAGGTGCCATAAGGGGGTCCAGTTGCGGTGTTTAAGGAGGGAATTAAAGACATCAGCAGAAAATTTTTTTTTTGTACAAATTTGTTTATAAGTTGCACTTTTCATTGAGTTAGTTTTTTACCTGATTAGGTAGGTGGGAGAGTGGTCACGAAGTACATCTGGGTGGCAACCGGCTTGGGTACAGAGATCCGGGTGGTTAGAAAAAATCCAGCCTAGTAATGAATGTTTAGTATTATGCTTTTCAACTCATGTGGGGGTGGTGATTAACTGGGAGAAGCCAAATAGGTTTACAAAGTTAGCAGAAATAGTAGAGGTGCATGAGGTCCAGTCTAAATTAAAGTCACCTAAGATTAATGTTTCTTGGTTAAAGTTAGAGGAGGCCCAGCTATGTAGATTTGCAATGCTATGGCAATTTCTTCATGAGGGGAAGTATACGGCAATAAGAATGGATTTGTTTTTGTTGATGTGTAGATGAGAAACTATGACTTCAGAGTCAGTGATTAGAGGAGCAGATGTGTAGATGCTGGAGAGTAAGTTTTTTTCTGTAAAGAATGGCTAGGCCACCACCAAGTTTGATCTTTTTGTCTAATCTATGGATGTTATATCATGGAGGCAGAAACTCATTGCTATTGTGTGGTCTTTTAAACAGGTTTCAGTAAGTATAGCAATGTCTGGGGAGTACAATGAGAGTGTAGCTTGAAATTCAGGAATTTTAAGAATGTTTCTAAGATTAATATTTAGGATGAGTAGGTCAGAGATGGAGTGAGAAAGTGGAGAGGTGATAGCTGATTAAATCAGCTTAATAGCTCCCTGTAACGTGTCCATGCCTGAAAGGACTACATATTTTCCTAGTTCAACTCCTCTCTAGTTTTATTTATTTAATCATTGGCAAATTCCAACTGGACAGGTCCTTTTTCAGTGGAGGCCCAGGAAGAAAAGCTCCACACAACAACAGATGAGCAGCAGAGTACAAGAACAACAACTGAATATACATAAAATAGCAAATACATACTGAAGCAAACATTAGGTATACATACAATATGAAACAGTATTGAACAGATATACCAAAATCTAGCTAGAGGCTAGGAATAAAGGTAGGATGTATAAACACAGATAGTATTAAGCTCAAACGGATACTGTTCTAAACTCAAACCGAAATCTTATATACAAATATTGCACTAAACTCAAACAGATATAAAGCAGATGTCCCACGCGAAGGTGGAACAAGCTAGAATTGCTAATGGGATGGAAAGGGAAGATAGAGGAGTAAGAGAGGAGACTGAGTGAGTAATATACGTGGCAGTGAGAAAGCTAGGTGCAAGTCAGTTGGATATGTATTTGGAGTTGAGATGAAGTGAGGTAGTAAAGCATGTTATAACAGATCTGAGAGATTGATTGAGGAGGGAAGGGGAGGGTAAAGGGTGAGCCAGCGCCTGCAGAGAAAGGAATGCAATGATCAAATGGTGTGAGGCAGGGTGGCTAGGTGAGAGGAAGGGAGGTAAAAAGAATGGGTACTAGTCGGAATTAGTGCATGGGCATAACCAGCGACTTTTTAAGTGAGTTTTTAGTGCAGTCTTGAATTGATTGCAAGAAGGTAGTGTTGGTTATAGAAGGGGAGAATGCTCCAAATTCTGGATATGACACAGGAGAACAGTGCTTCTCCTGCTGAGTTCTTGGGTTTGGTCACTATAGTGAAGTATACTTCTGCTGCTGGAGTGTAGTGGTCTAGTGGAGCAGTAGGGCTGGAGAAGGTTTTGAAAGGATGGGACTTTAAGAGGATAGTTTACTAACTTGCGAGAGAGAGCTGATTCAGGTGAAGTTGAGGGAGTTCAAGTCAGTTACGTTCTCCAAGTGAGATACAGTGGTGGCTGTAGTAATATGAACCAGTGGCAAACAATTTTATTGTAGCAAGCCTCAAGTTTATTTAGAACGGTGTCTAAAGTAGGCAAGTATAGGAGAGGAGTAGAGTAAAGTGGAGATTAGGTGGGAATTAGCAGCAGAAATTCTGTCTTGGTGAGGAATTGTTCCTGGACAATGCAACTAGTTTTTTTGTGACCCTTTTTATGGCAAGAGAAATGAGTGTGTCAAATCTGAAATTATCAATCTCAACACAAAGTAGTTTGGTGTGTTCTGTTGGGGAGATGGCGGTATTGTCTTTGGCCAGAATATTAAAGTGGGGGATAAATGGGATTTAGTGGGATGGAAAATAAGTTCAGTCTTGCTCTGGTTGAGTAATAACTGGGCATTAGGATAGCCAGCTTTCTACAGATGAAAAGGCTTCATGTGTGATCTTGTGAAGTTCAGTTATAGTTGGGGCTGACCAGATGAGAGTGGAGACATCTGCATACTGTATAAGAGAAGCATGCTTGGTGGCTGTGAATAGATCATTGAAGAGCAAGAATAGTAGGGGACTAAAGATGGAGCCTTAGGAACACAGTGTTAAAGGAGGTTGAGGAGACGGGTCATTATGCCAGACAGCCGATTGTTGGAAGTCAGTTAGATAGCTATGAAACCAATCAGTAGCTGATTGGGAAAATGATAGGTTAGTGAGAACAGAGATTAGTAGTTCTGAGACCATATCAAAAGCCTTGGATAGATCCAGAAATATAGCAGAGAACAAGACATTATTTTTATGATGAAGAACAGCATTAGTGAAAGAGTAAGGCGGTAGCAGTGCTGTGATATGGTCTGAATCCATGCTGAGTGCTGGAGAGGAGGTTATTAGCTAAGAGGTAGTCTAAGACTTGCGAATGGATGCATTTATCAAGTATCTTGGAAAGTGGAGAAAAGACGGTTATGTGGCAGAAACTGGAAAGTTCAGTGGAGGAGTCACCTTTATGGAGAGGAATGATGTGGGATATTTTCCACACGCCTCTGAAAGAAAGATCTTCTAAACGGAAAGCTGGAGACAGTATCAGGATCCAAGTCAGGGAAGGTTTGGGGTTATAAGTGACTATAACAAGAAAGCTCTTCTTCATCCTCAGAGGATTAACAGTCTTCTTCCTCTCGGACGACTAATTCCCTTGTTCTCTTAGTTGGAGTAGTCACAAAAAGGCTGCAAGGGTTCGCTAGATTTAAAGAAAGTAATGAACTCTTGTGCCAGCTTCACCAGATTCTCAACGTTAGTCTGAGACAAGGGGCAGCACTACAAGGCCACACTGTCACCACAGAAGCTTCTCTTTGAAGCTATGTTCTGAAGAAGTCAAAGACTAAAACAATTAACTGTGTTGTTTTAACCTATTAAACACTCTGGTTGTCTACTCTTGGCTTCAGGGTCATTTGTTCTTTCCTTACTTGGCTTTTTTACATACCAATTTCAGTGTTTGCATGGAATATTTGGTTTCTTTCCTCAGACACCTATTCACCAACTGTCACTCTTGATATGCTGAAATACACTCCCTAATTTTGTTACCTATTCCATACTTCTCCACAATGTCCCACAAAGTATCATGTCCTACTATACCAAATGCCTTGCTAATTGTCACCTACCATAAGTTTCATATCCTCCCTTTTACTTGTACCATCTATAATTTCTCTCACATCCAACAATACTTGACATCCTTCCCTTTATACCCTATATACTACTGTATATCGCAGTCAGTTCTGGGTTGGGTATGTGGAGATGTCACCTTTATAGCCAACATCGGTTTATGGCTCTGACATGCAACGGCGCAAGTACTCCCGATCCTAAGACTTTGGTATACTGGCTAGACGCCCGGTGCTGCAAGCAGCCACCTCCCTGCTGTTATGAGTACGGCAACAAGAGAATAGAAGGACATATAATGCTACAATTCTGTAAACATGTTCTTTCCACCTTACAAGTTAACCTTCCCATCCATAACAATGTTACAGCTAGTATTTTCTTTTTAAACACAACTCAGCTATTCCAGAATGCTCATCTCCTAAGTTCCATATTGTATTTCCACCCCACAATTTTTCTGTTTGCAGTCTTTCTTCACTCATCAGTTTTCCATCCTCTTAACAGAATATCCACACCACATTTAGCACACCACTCCAGTATTCCTAACCTTCCTTCATGTAGTGTTAACACTGTTCAGATTTACTAAAAGTACTCAGTTTGTTGCCTTTCCTTCTTTTAAGTTCACAAGAAATTTTAACTTTTAGTTTGATTTCCCTAAATGAATATTTTTTCCTGGGTTTATGTACAAATAATCCTTGATCTTTAATTTTTCACTAGCTAGAAATTCAAATTTCAATCCCTTCGCCGGACCTCTCTTCCTGCATGCACACATTTTCCCTTCTACATTTACTAATTCAACTGGTTCACCCTATCCCCCAGCCTCTTGTCTTTCCTTGTGTAGGTTTTCTTCCCTTTCCCCTTCTTTTTCATTTACTGTTTGCTCAACCTGTGCAAAAGTGTTTTTTTCTTTGTTATACAACCTGAAGTCAAGCACAGAACTTCTTGCTGTATTAGGTTCATAGATGTTTACTAGGCTAATGATCACAAGGGCTTTAAGCCTAGCCACACATCCCAAATCTCTAACAAGTTCTGATACCCTTGACAAGTGTAAGCAGGGGCTTGGGAAATGAACCATTTACAGGTTGCCTGTGTCCATTAGAGACACAGGTGCCAAACAAGGGATGAATTTCCTGTTCCCCATCCAATTGTCCAAGTTGTACTTGATTTGGGTTAGGGTTGAACTCTTTCACATGGATGGCGAGCCTGTTCCAGAGACAGGGTAATCTCTGGGATACATACCTGTCTCTCCAGAAGGTCTTTTTAAGTATTTAGAAAGGGCAATTCTGGTGCTACTTGTTTTGTGGATATGCAGATCATCTATCAGAGTGGGGTCCGACAATGCCCTGTATGTCAAGCATAGATCTCCCCCCAAAAGGCTGTAGGAGATGGAATACAGGGACAGAGCCTTGAGGCAGTCTTCATAAGACATTTTACAAAAGCTCTGTATTCTTTTAGTGAGGAAGCTCTGTGGATATTCCACTTGTTGGATATGCCTGGTTAGGTACATTCCCAAAGGGGGCATTGTACTCAATGATAGGTCTGATGAATGCCAAATACAGTGGAACAATGACTTCCGTGGACTTAGAAATGTATTCCCTTTCTCCTACCTTGTCACAATCATTAATGAGAAGTCCCCACAAAAGAAACATGACTTAGGCTGGCCACAATGTCTTAATGGCCCTCTGACCAGAAACAAAACACTTGACAAGTGTTTCACCATGTTTTTCTTTCTCTCTCATTTCAAAACAGTTTCTAACCTCCACCCGCCATTCCATAAGCTTCTCTCAGCTCTAAATTTCATGTCTATACGGAAAAGTGGGCAGGATCAACAGAAAAAGCCTCAAGTGCATAAATGCATCTGGCGAAAGTAACTGCCACAAGAAATATGGTTTTCCAGCAAAAGAAACTTAAGTTTTGCCCTGGAAGTCAGTTCAAAGGCATACAAATTCAAACATCAGAGAACAAATTGCCTGACAGGAAGACGTAAAACCGCTCTCCTCTGATATGCTTTATAAACCCTGAATAAGCCAAAGGAGGA
Organism: Protopterus annectens; assembly: GCF_019279795.1. Lineage (NCBI taxonomy): Eukaryota > Metazoa > Chordata > Ceratodontiformes > Protopteridae > Protopterus > Protopterus annectens. Next base: position 492,326,448 of record NC_056749.1, on the reverse strand, counting down.
ATTCTGACCGCTCAAGTGGAAATTAAGAAAAATCAGTTAAGTGAATCAATCACAAAAAACTTTAGTCCTTAGACAAAGATGCAAGAGAGTTACTCCAGGATGATAGTAACTGGAGCAGAGCAGGAATTCAAAACTCTTTCACTCAAACCAATACATATATCTACTTATCTTTGTATTCACTTCAGTTATTTTACATCAGTACCATCCTCACAAGATAGACTGGGTCCTTAACTATCATAAAATGATGACATGCACTCAATCCGAAGCTAGATTCCGAAAAGGCATCACCAACAATGTCTAGTACAGGTGGGATAGCTAAAGGCCTGTGCTGGGGCAGGAGTAAGAAATTCCTAAGCCTCTTTTTAGAATCAGAGTAATCCTGACTTTCCCAACTACAATGCTCCCTAAGAGTATGCAAGGTCTTACCAAATGAGAAATCCTCTGGGAGGGGAAGCAGACGGAACAGAGTCCTCTGCATCAGAATCCTCATAAGTAGATAAGGGTAAATCCTGGTCATCAGAGGAAATAAGAAGTTATGTACTCACCATAACGTTCCATCTGAGTAGGTAAACTTCATTTGTCAGCAACCTATGGGTCTTTGGATCCATATCGGATCAGAGCCAGCAGTTTCCAACAGCTGAGATCCGAGCTCCAAGCTCCTCCCCTACCCATAATCCCCTGCCATCCCTTACTGACCTCAGATCGAGTTTGCCTAAAAGCAACACCTGCAATATCATAGAAGAGGAGACCTCTATAGGTTAACCTGGATACAATCCGTCATGACACAGGAATACCATGAACATCCAAGTAGGTCAGGGGGACAGAGGGAGGGACGGTTGCTGACAAATTAAGTTTACCTACTCAGATGGAACATTATGGTGAGTACATAACTTCTTAATCTGAAGTAGTTAACTTCATTTGTGCATCAACCTATGGGACAGAGTCCCCAGCTACCTGAAACTTGGGAGGTCCTCATGGAAGGATGTTCCGGAGCACTGCGGAGCCAAAGGATGCTCTCCCTCTGGAGACAAAATCCAACTTATAGTGGTTTATTATAAAGGTATGAGATGAAGCCCACGTGGCTGCTGAGCAAATGTCATCCAAAGATGCTCTAGAACGAAAAGCAGCGGAGGTCGAACTAGACCGAGTAGAATGGGCATCAACTCCCTGAGGTGCAGGCCGGCCAGAACTCTCATAAGCCAGAAGAATACACTGGGAAATTGTTAGAAAAATATGTATTTAAATATATGTAAAATGCTAGTTTAAAAGCAAAATAGTTAATCATGTGTTTTATTCTATAAATCACATAACAGAAGGGATAAAATTCATGTGCAAATGCAAGTAACTTCTGAAACTGCAGTGTGCTTTGACCCCTGACCCTGGCAGCTGTTAGCTCAAAACGCTCAATGTGATGTTTTTCATAAGGGATTATCTGCTGGGTCAGGAGATTGAACATATAAATCTTCCGTTCCCTACCAGAGTCCTTGGATAATAAAATCTTTTCCTTCCTGTAGTTTCAGAATTCAGCCTTGTAAGATTAGAACACAGCTGTGTAAGTGAATGAATTAAAAACTGAATATGCTATTGTATTGTACTGATAAGAGAAGTAAACTTACAGGAAGACATTATAACTGACCAGATGGATAGCAAGGCCGTATTGTAGTTAAAGGAAATTTTTTAAAATGCATTACATCAGCATTATTAAATGAATAGAATACTGTTAGTAAAAGTGATGTAGATGCCTTGTGACTAACCACGTCAGTAAGGAGGGAATAACTTGAATGCAGACTGTATAAAACATTGAGTATTTCCCACCTTATGTTACACAAAATTCTATACTTGTATTGTATGGTCTTTTGCCTCCTGGTGTACACTAGTAAACTTTTGTATCTGAACCTCCTGTGTTGTTGACTGTCATTTTAAAAAGCCTAATGATTTTACAGTCTGATTTTTAATAATTTGACAGTTTGGCCCTTTCGAGACGGAATTCCCTTGGTAAGCTACAGGTCAGAGTGTATGGGTGATAATAAATCTGCGCAGGAGGAATTGCCAAAATGGTTCTTCTCGAGTGAAAAGACCTCCAACTGAATTGTTGTGTGTAAAGAGGCTGTCCACTTTCTGATGTGTGGCCGATGAGAGGAATTTGAACACTTTCAACACCAGGAGGCTCAGGCAGGAAGAATTTGCCTTTTTTTCTGTTTTAGATCAGGGACTAGGTTTCAGTACATTATTGTCAAGATTTGTTTTGCAGATCAGGGACAAAAGGAAGTACTGTACATTTTGTCATAGATCACGGTAACAGAATAAGGTAGACAGTTATTCTAGATAAACTGTAAACAGGAACTAAGAAATTGACATCACGTGATAAAAAAGGGTTACGTAATATTTTCTTTGACATGGGTAATCAGTGCACTAAAATCTCGTGAGATCCGCCCCTAATCGAAGACGCAAAATACATGCAATTACAGCATGCTGATATGTTAGGTATTATACAAGATGGGTTGACAAATATGAATTTGATGGTAAACTAGATAAACTTGCACTAGTTAAACTCCTTAAACAGCTTAAATCTGATGCAGGAGGTCAGGCAAAAAAGCAGCACCAACTAGGCATACCTCAAGCACACAGGTGGATTGAGGAAGCAAATCGTAGAAAAACAGAAGCTTAGAAATTCAAAAACATTTTTAGACAAAGAGGATAATAACTTGGTAATAGCTACAGCTCCTCCTCCTCCTCCCTTGCCCCCTCCCTTACCCTTTTCAGGATATGAAGCGAGTGGACAGGCTGGTCCACCTCCACGTTATCCTGAAGTTTCAGTAAGACCACAACCATTTGTTAGGGATCCTATTGAGACTAGGTCTCGAACGCGTAAAACACATAGGGATACAGAATCATACCAGATAGAGAGAAATCTACAGGATGAGAGTGAGGAAGAAATATGCCCACTTATAGAGGTTCCAAATCCTCAGGCAGGACAAAAAGGGCAAAATCCTACACTCCCAGTATATAGACCATGGACACCAAAAGACATCCGAAAGGCTACTGAGGGAATCCCCCATCCGAAAGTTAATTTTACGAATTTTTTAAAAGATTTACAAGGCATGAGGTTAAGTTACCACTTGAATGGGGAAGAAGTAAAAAAAGTAGTAAGACAAATTATAGGTCCAGATTGGCACATGATTTGTGGCACCTGGAATCCTCGTAATGCAGAACTTAGGCCACTCCCACATAGTGACGCAGAGTTAGACAACAGAGTGAAAGGTCTGACAGACAGAATCTCTGAGAAATGGAAACCTAGAGCAGACTGGACTTGCATTAATCAATGCATACAACAGGAAAATGAGACAATAGATGGATATTATGCTAGATTATTAGAATGCTTTAATAACCATAGCGGTATGTCGGTTCCTGAGAACCAAACAACTGATTCCCCGTATGAACAACAATTAAAAAATGCATTTTTGAAAGGCTGCATTGCACCTATTAGTAGCTTCATTACGAAGCATATGATAGATCATCGAACAGGGAGGCTACAAGCCTTACTCGAATACGCTAGACATACTGAAAGACATTTTAATAGTAAAAAGAAAAAGAAGGCGCAAGTCTTCACTGCTGAAGACGGAGCTGAAGTATTTGTATTACAGTCAGGTAAAAAGGGCAAGAAAAAGAATGCCCAGGGAACAAACAGTCTGACAAACGATCAGAAGATTTTGAGGAAAGGAAAAAGAGAGGTGAGTGCTTCAAGTGTGGAAAGAAAGGCCATCTAGCTAGGGACTGTAAACAAAATAAGAAAGCAATGACAGAAGATAAAGGAGATGAGGACTGACTATATGATAGTGAGGCTACATCATATGAAAGTCAGGAATCACCAGTAACAGCTAGAATAGAAAAGACAAATACCAGTGTAGTAGAAGGAGTAGAGGAAGTACAAACTGAATTAGATGAAAATGGAAATTAAATTTTAGATTTAGCATTGTTGAGCCTGGAGCTCTACCTAGCAGATACAAAACCAGAAGTGACACTTCTGGTGGAGGGAAGGGAAGTCAAATTCCTGTGTGACTCAGGAGCGTCACGGACTTTGATACACCCCTCCAAGTTACCAGAACATTCTGAATCACCTGATTATATATTAGTAAAAGCAGCAAATGGACAGCTATACAAGGAACCACTCTCCCATGATATAGCAATAACTGACCCTGTTTCAGGTATGACCCAGAGAAGTAAAATAGTGGTTTCTGCAAAGTGTCCAGTAAACCTATTGGGCAGTGACCTTACGCAGATATTTGGCATAGCAGTAGTTCCAACTGTACAAGGTATGGAGGCACAGAGACAAATGGATAATTTTGTAGTGCGATCAGAGGGTGAAACCTTTTATTGGTCCAGCCAGGACCTAGCCACGACTGGTCCAGGGGCAGTGACCAAGGAGCTGATGAACGTAGCCATCAGTAAAACCCCCTCCCTTGACACTGATCAACAGCATTTGTTACACTGTACTCTATATTACTGTACCACACCAGGACCTGATAGAGAGTATGAGCAAAAACTGTTTAAAAATCGTGCAACTAGATTGGTTTTGCGTACTTTGTACTGGGATACTGAGGGGAACAGTGTAGTTAGCTGTTCATTACCTCAAGAATTTCTTGCATTGTATAGATCAAATCGGTTGCCACATGTTAGCCTGACAAAGAATAAAAGTGTTAAATGGGCAGACTTAGGAAAAAAGTAACAAGATGGGAGAAACAGACTGATTTAGAGCTGTCAGAACAAGGGATACAAAAACAAAAACTGAATTGGTTGACAGACACATCCAGCTGTACACTTGCAATCTAGCGAGGACAGCTGATTAGCATTTTTATTAGAAGAAAAAGAAAAGGCCTTGTGTGAAATTCCAACAACTCTTTGGTCAACAAGCAAGTCAGATGTAGGGCTTATTCGAACAGCAGGACCAGTTACAATTACCCCAAAGTCAGCTTTTAGACCATAGAAAAGACAATACCCTTTGAGAAAGGATGCAGAAATAGGAATTAAGCCTATAATAGCAGCATTACTCAAAGAAGGAGTACTGGTAGAATCTCCTGATTCACGATGTAATACACCCCTATTTCCTGTTAAAAAAGCAAACGGGGAATGGCGGATGGTACAAGATTTACAAGCTGTAAATAATGTAGTCATACCTAGAGCACCTACGGTGCCAGACCCACATACTTTGTTGAATGATTTGGAACCGCAACAGAAGTATTTCTCTGTGGTAGATATTAGCAATGCTTTCTTTTCAATACCTATACATCCTGATAGTCAATATTGGTTTGCCTTTACATTTCAGGGTAAAAGGTATACGTATACTCGCCTACCACAGGGATATTGTGAGAGCCCAACAATTTTTGCACAAGAAATGGCTAGCAACCTGGCAGGATTTATCCCACCGGGAGGTAGTCAAATTCTACTTTATGTAGATGACATCTTGCTAGCAGCCCCCACCCAGCAGCAGTGCAGGGCGGATACTGTAGCATTATTAAAATTTTTAGCAATACAAGGACACAAAGTAAACAAAAGTAAGTTACAACTTTGGAGAAAACAAGTTAGATACTTGGGATATGTGATATCCAATGAAGGTAAAATACTAGATGAGGAAAGAAAAACAGCAATTTTGCAAGCACCCAAACCAACAACCAAGAAAGAAATGATATCTTTCTTAGGTACAACTAATTTTTGTCGGAGCTGGATACCAAATTATGCTTTAGAATCTGCTCCACTGACTGATTTGATATACAAGACACCAATGGCAGCACAAGATATTTTACAATGGACAACGGAAGCAGAAACGGCTTTCTGCAGGTTGAAGCAGTTGATAGCTTCTTCATTAGTTTTAGGACTTCCAAATTATCACAAACGTTTTTTTCAGACCGTAGATTGTAAGCAAGGGTACATGACGTCAGTATTGACGCAACAACATGGGGGCAAGCAACGCCCCATAGCTTACTATTCATCACAGTTAGACCCAGGGGTGCGATCTTTGCCTCACTGTGTACAAGCAGTAGTTGCAGCCGCAATGGCAGTACAGGCTTCGGCCTCAGTGGTGTTATTTCACCCTCTCACATTGAGAGTGTCTCATGCAGTTGCAATAATTTTACTACAAGAGAAAATGGCATACCTTTCTCCTGCTAGACATCTTTCATGTATGACTATACTGCTGAGCCAACCTCATATGACAACTGAACGATGTACGACATTGAATCCATCAACATTACTTACAACTCCTGTGGAGGGCACACCACACAGCTGCCTGCAGGAAATTGAACAGTTAGCTTTACCTAGACAAGATCTTACAGATATGCCCTTGGATAATGCTGAGGTGACATATTACGTGGACGGCTCATGCAGAAGGGGTCCTACAGGGAAGAATCTGGTGGGCTATGCAGTAGTTACAGACACTGAAATTTTAGAAGGTCAGTCCTTACCACACAACTTATCTGCACAAGCAGCAGAGTTGATAGCTTTGACGAGAGCATGTACTTTAGCAAAAAACAAGCGTGTAAACATATATACTGACAGTCAGTATGCTTTTTCTACAGTACATGTATTTGCACAACAATGGAAAAATAGAGGAATGATTACATCCAGTGGAAAACCTATTAATCATGCGCAATTTATTTTGGAGCTATTAGAATCTATTCAGTTACCTACCAAAGTAGCTATTTGTAAATGTGTAGCTCATACAAAACAACAAGTTAAGATTTCAAAAGGTAATGCACGAGCTGATGCAGCTGCAAAGCAAGCAGCCTCAGAAACTTTATTTTTGAATGAGGAATTACAACCCTCTGAGATTTTAGATTTAGACATGTTAAAACAATGCAGACGCTTACTACCAAAGCAGAAAAACAAAAATGGGTAAAACGAGGTGCAATTCTTGAAAATGGACTGTACATTTCCAATGAGAAAAAAACAATATTGCCGTCTAATTTATTTAGATATGCAGCTTTGTTGAGCCATGGGCAGAGCCATGTCTCAACAGGGGGGATGGTGCAATTAGTAAATCGAATATTCCAAACATATGGATACATAAACTACACAAAAACATTTTGTGCAGCTTGTCATACTTGTAACAAGCACCATGCACAAGGAGCATTTAAAACCAAGCAAGGAAGTTTTCCTATACCACCATACCCGTTCCATACTACTTGTACAAATTTCATAGAATTGAATAAATGAAGGGAAGAAGTTTTGTTTAGTTATTGTAGACATGTTTTCTAAATGGGTAGAAGCTTCTCCAACCAAAAACCCGGATGCAGCAACAGTGGCAAAAGCCCTGATAAAAGAAGTTATCCCTAGATTTGGCATTCCGGAGAGGATTTATAGTGACAATGGCACACATTTTGTGAATCAGACGATTCACCAGCTTGGGAGGATTTTTTGATATCTCCTTAAAGAACCATTGTGCCTACCACCCACAGTCAGCAGGACTGGTGGAAAGGTACAATGGTACCCTAAAAAGTAAGCTTAGGAAGCTAGTAGAGGAGACCCAAAAGAATTGGATATACTGTCTGCCTTTAGCAATGCTGAGTATGAGAATGGTTCCAAATGTAAAGGGTTTGACTCCCTTTGAAATGGTTTTTGGGAGAGCATATTATGTGCCTCAGTGGAAAGCTCTCATGCCTGCAGAGCAGGAGGCTGACAGTTCGTTAGCAGAATATATGAAAAAATTGTTAAGGAATAAATCTGTTTTGCAGTTTAACTCTTTTTCAGATAAGGAACAGACCAGACCGGTGGAAGCAGTCTTGGCCCCAGGGTCGTGGGTCTGGCTGAAAGTGACAAAAAGGAAAAACTGGGCGAGTCCAAAGTGGGAAGGTCCGTATCAGGTTCTGCTGGCAACGCCTACTGCAGTCAGAGTAGCTGAGAGGACGTCCTGGGTTCATTTGACGCATTGTAAACCGGTAAAGAACTTTCAACTTGATAAAAACTTTGAGACTGATACACAACCAGACCGAGATGGCCAAAAGCAAAGCGAATAGAAGTTTAGATCAACTCCAGAGATGTTGCATAATCATTTTGTTGTGTGTACATTTATTAACTGTAATTGTGACAATTTTTCTCTTGCTGTGGTTCATCCTACACACAACCACACAAGTGAAAGTGGGAAGGCGTGATGAAACGTCTATAGACTGGCATCCATATTTTAACACATACCTGGCCATGAAACGTGTGTATGCAGAGACTATGAACATTTCAAATTGCTGGGTTTGTACAGCTATACCAACAGCATATGGAGGACTGATAATGTCCGCTGTCCCTCTGGGGATAAATGAGACTTGGGAGAATTTACTTTTCGACACAGGAACTGTGAGATCACAAGACAAAATAGCATTATTTTTACCTGTTACACAAAAGGGAATTGTGTGCTTTTTCAAAAACGATACCCTCCAAGTAGGATGGAGTAATTGTAATATTACGATATCCTACAAGTGTTACATTGAAGTTAAAAGTGGAGGTACTGTTTGTAATACTAACTATGATTCATATTTGAGCACAATGAAAACAACATTGAATGAAGTACGACAAAACCCTGTTTTGTTTAAACAATTGTCAGTTATAGATCAGAAAATGTTTCATGCAGGGCTGATGCGTATTAGTACTAAAGTACAAAACTGTTATTTTATTTGTGGGAAAAAAAGGCATATAAATGGTTACCTGAGAATTGGTCCGGCAGTTGTTTTTTGGGTTATCTGGTTCCAGCAATAAGACATACTGCAGAATTACCTTTGGGTAACATACGAAATGTAAGGGAAACAGCTCGAAAATCTGAAGGTCCAGTTAAGAAACCTGTGAATCCAGTTGGGAAGATCAAAGCTGGTTGGAAAGACCATAATTCAGTAAAAGACAAAAGTGAATTGACTCATATGGACTTGGGTAACAGTGTTATATCCTGGGCAGGAATACTACCAGCCTATGGAGCAGTCAAATCGATCTGGGAGCTGAGGAAGTTGTCGAAACTTCTCGAAGTAATGAGTAATGCAACTTTTTCCGCCCTAGAATTGGTGACTGATGAACTGAATGCAATGAGAACTGTTGTGCTACAAAATCGGATGGCTCTTGACTTCACCCTAGCGGCGAGAGGTGGTAAGTGCGCACTTATCAAAGAAGAATGCTGTGCTTTCATCCCTGACAATCGCCATGCGATAAATAATCACCTAGAGGTAATTCAGCAAGTATCAGCCATAACTGAACCAGGCCCAAACCCACTGACGGACTTCTTCCAGAATCTGTTTGGGGGGTGGGGTTCCATCCTAATGAACATTCTAATTGCTATTTGTGTGGGTATACTCCTAATAGGAGCATGTGTTTGCTGTGGAATTCCCTGCATGAAAAGATTAATCAAAGATTTTGTTGATTTATCTGTTACTGAAACATTTTACCAAGATATTGAAATTGAAAGATTGATTTCAGATGAAGCTTTTTCTGAAGTATAGATTAGATGACTCACCTAGCTGAAAATCCTGAGCGGGAAAGGCTAGGAGATGAAATGACACTATGCATACTTCAGAATAGAATAAAAAGTATTAATAGGAGGGAAATGTTAGAAAAATATGTATTTAAATATATGTAAAATGCTAGTTTAAAAGCAAAATAGTTAATAATGCATTTTATTCTATTAATCATATAACAGAAGGGATAAAATTCATGTGTAAATGCAAGTAACTTCTGAAATTGCAGTGTGCTTTGACCCCTGACCCTGGCAGCTGTTAGCTGTTAGCTCAAAAAGCTCAATGTGATGTTTTTCATAAGGGATTATCTGCTGGGTCAGGAGATTGAACATATAAATCTTCCGTTCCCTTCCCGAGTCCTTGGATAATAAAATCTTTTCCTTCCTGTAGTTTCAGAATTCAGCCTTGTAAGATTAGAACGCAGCTGTGTAAGAGAATGAATTAAAAACTGAATATGCTATTGTATTGTACTGATAAGAGAAGTAAACTTACAGGAAGACAATATAACTGACCAGATGGATAGCAAGGCCGTATTGTAGTTAAAGGAAATTTTTTAAAATGCATTACATCAGCATTATTAAATGAATAGAATACTGTTAGTAAAAGTGATGTAGATGCCTTGTGACTAACCACGTCAGTAAGGAGGGAATAACTTGAATGCAGACTGTATAAAACATTCAGTATTTCCCACCTTATGTTAGACAAAATTCTATACTTGTATTGTATGGTCTTTTGCCTCCTGGTGTACACTAGTAAACTTTTGTATCTGAACCTCCTGTGTTGTTGACTGTCATTTTAAAAAGCCTAATGATTTTACAGTCTGATTTTTAATAATTTATTTGACAGAAATCCACCTGGACAATGTGACTTCCGAAATAGGTTTCCCTAGACTAGGTTTAGCAAAGGATACAAACAGCTGGTCTGATTCCCTATGACCAGCTGTCTTGTGTAAATAGAATCGTAGTTGTCTGTGTGCATCTAAAGAATGCAACTTGAACTCGCCCTTATTCTCATAATTCGGAAAGAAGACTAGTAAGTTAATAGACTGGCTGTTAGATTTGGACGCAATTTTGGGCAGAAAGGAGGGATTGCTCCTGAGGGATACTCTACCTTTGTGGAAAGTCAAGTACGGTGGCTTGGCGCAAAGGGCTTGAAGTTCCGAAACCCTTCTTGCCGAAGTAATGGCAACAAGAAAAGCTGTTTTCCAGGATAAGAATTTGAGATCCACCGAAGCTGTAGGCTCAAAGGGAGAAGTTGTTAAAGCCTGGAGTAACAGCGCTAAATCCCAAGGAGGGACTACATTCCTTCACCGGGGGTCTTAGTAAGAAGGTGCCTTTTAAGAAGGCCTTACACAATCTGGACGAGGTCAAAGGACCCAGATCACATCCAACATGGTAATGAGAGATAGCTGCCAAGTGTACTTTGACTGTGGAGGAGCTAGCACCTTGGTCAAATAACCCTGATAGAAAGTCTAATATTGCTGGCAACGGAGCTGTAAAGGGGTTTAAGTTCTTGTGCTCCGCCCAGATAGAAAAAACATTTCCATTTGCTATTATAAACCCTTCTAGTAGACTGCTTGTGAGCAGCTACTAGGATGGCTTTGACCGGGGAAGAGATACCGGGAGTCCTAGCTAACAGTGGAACTGGGTCAACCAAGCTGTGAGCTTGAGGTTGTTCAGGTTCGGGGCCGGCAGGCCCAATGGGAGAGAAATCAGATCCAGAATGGGATCTAGAATCCAGGAAGGATTCACCAGATGAGACCATAGATATGGGAACCACGCCTGACGAGGCCAGAATGGGGCTATGAGGATTATTCTGCTCCCCAACCGTCTGGCTTTCTGCAGAAACGTCAGCATCAGGGGAAGTGGAGGGTAAGCATAAAGTAAACCGGGTGGCCAAACATGCATCACAGCGTCTCTTGGAGATTCCCTGGGTGAGGGAATTAGAGCGAAGTAGTCGTTGCACTTTGTTTGAGGGAGAAGCGAAAAGATCGCAACGAGGTTGACCCCATTTGGAGAAAATCTGCTTCGCTACTTTGAAATTCAGAGACCACTCGTACGGCAAGAGGATGGTGCGACAATCTGTCCGCTAGGATGTTGGACCGTCCCAGAATGTGCGTCGCTATGAGAAAACTGTTGGTGGAAATCGCCCATTCCCACACTCTCATGGCCTCTCGATAACGTGGATAGGACCTGGTTCCCCCTTGTTTGTTGATATACCAGACCGACATGTTGTCCGTCTGGATCGCAATTGTCCCGACAGGAAGAAGGCTCTGAAGTGCTTGCAATGCTAACAGCACCGCCCACATCTCTCGGACATTGATATGCAGTGAGGTCTCCACATGGTTCCACATGCCTTGGACGGTCCTGCCCAAACAATGCCCCCCCCACCCGAGGTGAGAGGCGTCCGTGGTCACCGTGGTTAACGGAGGGGACATAGAAAAGGGGCACCTCTACTGGAGATCCGGAGATTGGAGCCACCACAAGAGGGCTCTCCTGCAAACCCTGCTGAGAGGAACAGGATGGCTCAAGGGGGTAATGAAGGAAGGACCATTGGACTTGGAGGGCCCATTGCAGGATTCTCATATTTAGGAACGCCATGGGTAATAGGTTGATGGTTGCTGCCATCGAGCCTAAGGCCCTCAGGACCAATTCGGCCGGAGGGGCTGGGCAATGAAGAATGGCCTGCACATGAAGTTTTAAAGATTGCAGCCGGTCCAGAGTCAAGAAGGCTATAAGCTGATTTGTGTTCAACCTGACTCCGATGAAATCTATGACCTGAGTCGGAAGAAGGGAAGATTTTCCCACACTGATCGTGATCCCCAGCCGGGGAGCTAGGTGAAGAAAATAATTCCAGGCCGTGCGGAGTAGATGCCTTGTGGGGGCGGTCAGGAGCCAGTCGTGCAGGTATGGAAAGACCTGAATTCCCTGGAGTCTCAGGTGGGCCGCTACCACAGTTAACACCTTGGTGAACACCCTGGGGGCTGTGGTGAGACGAAAGGGGAGGACCCTAAATTGGTAGTGGCTGGCTCCTAGCCTGAAGCGGAGAAACCTCCTGAACCATCTGTCCATCAAGATGTGGTAGTACACGTCCTTGAGGTCTATGGAGCACATCCAGTCATTCTCCTGCAAGAGGGGGAGAATGGACTGAAGGGTGACCATCCGGAACTTTTCTTTGGTTACCGCCAGGTTCAAGACAGAAAGGTCGAGGATTGGTCTTAAGTCCCCCGTCTTTTTTGGCACCAAGAAGAACCTGGAGTAAAAGCCAGATCCGTACTGATCTGGGGGGACGTGCTGGATCGCTCCCTTTTCTGGCAGCCGCTGAATTTCCGTGGCTGCGGCCTTCCTCTGATCAGGTGGGACATCGGGGGGGGGATCTGGATCTGAGAGGGGGATGGAGAAACGGAATCTTGTAGCCTCTGGATATAATCCGAAGCACCCAGTGGTCTGTTGTGATGGTCTCCCAAGCTGCTAGGTGCTTCGAGAAACGCCCCCCGACTGCCTCCAGAGTGGAGCAGTCGGGTAACTCCTCAGTGTTGCTGTGTGGGCCGATCACAGAAAGGGACTCTGGACCCAAAGTTTTTCGGGCCCCCTCTGCCTCTAGGGCGGCGTCTACCCTGTCCTCTTCTGCCCCTGAAGGACGGGGGTTTCTGAGCGAAACGGGACTGCTGAGACTTCCGGGACCACATCTTCTTCTGTCCCTTTTGGTTCTTGGAGAAGGACCTCTGGGGAGCAGAGAAGTGGACTCTGACGGCAGACAGCATCTTCCCGTCTTTCTCGCTCTGGACTAAGGTGTCGCGTACAGTCTTGCCAAAGAGGGCAGAACCATCAAACGGGGTGTTAGCGAATAATGCCTTAAAGGGTTCTGCAAAATCACAGTGGCAGAGCCATGCCTGTCGCCTTAGGACGACGCCCGCTCAGCTAGCTCTAGCGGCTCCCTCCATAGCATGGGATAGTAGCCGCATAGAGGTATTGGAAACAGACCAGAGTGGCCATTCGGGTAGAGTAAACTTGTTTGTCCTCTGCCGACATGGAATCTGGGGGCAAACCAGTGTACTCTTTTATAAGGTCCCGCTGGAGTCGTATGACATGTGCCATATAGTTCAGCGACCTTACCGAGAAGGTGGCTGAAGCAAACACCCGCTTCCCCAAGCGGTCCATCGCCCGAGACTCCTTGTCAGGAGGGTGGACCGTGGGACTCTCCTGGGCTAGTTCCCTTTTAGTGGCAGCCGCCACCAACATGGCATCTACGGGGGTCCCCTTACTCCAATGTGACCTGTCTGAGGGGGGGCTAAGAATTCTGTCCGGCCTCTTGGGAACGGGCTCCACAGTGTCCAGCTCCTTCCATGCCCTGGTAATGATCAGGTCTACCAGGGGGTCGGCTGGAGGGGACACCCAAGAGGTAGATGGGCCTGCTTCAAACGCCTCCAGAAACATGGACTCGTCCGAGGTAGGCTTTGGGGCAGACCACCCCCCTCTAATCCAGAGCATCTCCATGATGTCTCCAAATGAGACGTCTTTGGGGGGTGATCTTGGGGAGCCTTCTCCTTCCTCCAAGTCAGCGTCCTCTGTCAAGGACTCAGGGGAGTCCAAGTGCCTCCTTTTGCACTTGCATTTGTGAGGGACTTCCTCGGGGGGGCTGTCCGAGGAGGCCTCACCAACCACATCCTGTTCCAACAAAGGAACGATCTGGGACGCAAGAGAAGGCTGTCCCTGGGGCCTGGTGATGGAAATCGGGCCCGTCTGTGAGGGAGTGCAGGGTGGGGCCATAGCTAGGGCAGGGGGGGGGGCCTGGAGTCCCTCGACAGAACCCTCTCCACCACGTCGAAGGCCGAAGGAGAGCTGCTCTCCCTAGGATCAGACGTGCGGATCGGAGCCAGCGCTGAGGTGATCGGATCTGGGGGCCCAGTATGCTCCGACCTGGACTGAGCCTAAGGCATACTAACCGTCTCGGATCCGAAGCTCAGCTCTTGGCTCCGAAGCACTCTATCTGCGCCGACAGTCCCCCGGCTCCAACACTAGTCGGCTCCGAAGACCCCGAACCCAGGAAGCGGGTTGGGGAAGGAGCAATCAGGACAAAACATGGGGTCGAGCTCACCCCCGGAGGGGGGGGGGGGGAGGCAGGCGCACTCCCATCTGCAGTTGGGCCTGGAAGAACCTTTGCATCATCCGGTCCAAGTCTGCATCAGTTAAACTTCTAGTAGACCTAGAGGAGGCAGGACGTGAGTGCCACCTCGATGACCTCGAAGGAGACCGGGCCTCCTCCTCCTCCAGCCCCAGCGAGAAGCAGGGTGAACTGAGCTGAGAAGGCTCGAAGGTCTCGTGGGGGGGGGGGGCCCACTTCGCTGGCGGGGCCGATGCAGAGGCTTCGGCCTGCCGCTTGTGATGCTTCTCCTTGCGCTTCTCATGTCTAGCTTCCCTATTCTCTTGGCCCAAGGAGGGAGGTTGAGTTCTGGGCCAAGGGAAGGGAAGTAGCCGAAGGCCCTGCCGCAGCCGTGGCAGGAGCCATGGGGGGACCAGAGGACGGAGCAGAGTCCGGGGGCAGAAGTCCCGCCAGAATCAGCTTCGACCGCCAGTCCTTGAGAGCCCTGGGGTTGAACGCTGCAGAAATAGTGCAGCCAGATGAGAGGTGTTCAACCCCAAGGCATAAAATGCACTGAGTGTGGCCATCCACTGGGGAGAGCTTATGGCCACACTCGGTACATTTAGAAAAAAATGTTTTGGGGGGCCTCTGCCATAGTAAACTAAAAACACACTCACTAGGCCCCAAAACCACACAAACCCTAACGCTCTCACGAAATGGGGGGGGGGGGGGGGTAATACAAAAAGGGTACACTAACAATAAGTTTAACAAACTATCCTAAAACAAACACACACACAAACAATGCACACACAACTTTAGCTATCCAAAAAAAGTGAGGACTTTCTCACAGAATATACGCTCCAAGGCCCTGGAAGCTCGAGATCAAGCTGCTGGTGTAACTGCGGAAAACTAGATCTGGGGTCAGTAAGGGATAGCAGGGGATTATGGGTAGGGGGAAGAGCTTGGAGCTCGGATCTCAGCTGTTGGAAACTGCCGGCTCGGATCAGATATGGATCTGATGACCCATAGGTTGATGCACAAATGAAGTTAACTATTTCAGATCAGAAATTTCTGAATCCTGGTCGGAAGTATCATAAGCAAATTCAGTCCTAGGTCTCTTAGAGGGGGAAAGCTGGCTTCCCCTGATTAAAGTAATAAGGTATTCAGCCATTCTTATTTGTTTTTTAGGCATAGAGGCCTGACCATGCAGTCTGGACGTTGGTTTTCTAGGCATGGTTCGAGTTTTAGACCTTGAAGAAGAAGATGGCGTTGGTTTAATATTTAAGTCAGTAGGCCTGAATGCACCCTCAGAAGCCGGTGCCTGCATAGGGGCTCCAAACCCATCCAAGGTAGAGAAATCCACAGGTTCCACAGTTGAAGCATCACGTAGCATACCGGACTCCGAATGGGTCTCAGTGGAGGCTGTGAATCTGAAATAGCGGGTATCAGGGGCTGCGAAAGCACCTCACAGAGTACCGGCGACTGGCTTAGAAGCATTGTCGGCAGCTTTGGACCTAGGCGGCCTGTCTCTGTCTTTATCTTTGCGTTTATTTGGAATGTCAGTAGTCTAATGGCTTACTAAAGACATATCTGGATAATTGAACAGAGTACCAAAATATTCAGAAGCGTAAACAAACAGACAAATAGTTTGTTGCTTAAATAAGGCACAAAACCGACAGCAAGGTATGTCGTGGTCAGGGCCTAGGCAAGGAATACAGTACAAATGAAAATCTTTATGAGGTATTTGCTTTCCACAAGAAAGACAATTATTGACTTTTACTGACATCGGTTTGGAGCAAGAAAAAGTTTCCCCAACGGGGTACTTAGCTTTAGTTTAAGACTTTGGTTCTGAAACTCAAAAACGAAAATTTCAGGAGTTGGCCGACCGGCACTTGCGAACTGCTTCTGCTTTGGGCACCGCACGGCAAGAAAGACTGATGTAATGGCGTCAGCTGCATGCTTTACACCCCTGACTACCTGACGTCATGGAAGATGAGACAGCAACCGACGCAGGACCCAAGACTTTGATAATCAGGTGACTGAGGGCTACTGCAAGCAAATAACCCAAATGTGATGACTGCAACAGTGAAAAACAAAGAACATCCAGACTTGGCGAGGCCAGTAAGGAGCAATGCAATTTTGCTATCTGAATCACTTTTGGTATGAGAGGAAAGTGAGAGCATTCCTGGGTGACATCCCCGGATGGGGAATTAGGGCAAAGTAGCTGCTGCATTTGGTGTTAATGTACGAGGCAAATAGGTCGCAGCAAGGCTGGCCCAGTTTGCGAAAAATCTCTTCAGCAACTTCTGAATTCAGGGACCACTTGTAAGGCATCAGAATTGCTCGACTGAGTTAGTCTGCTATCACACTGGACTTCCCTGGGATTTGCGTTGCTACCATAAAGCGCTGAGTGTCCATCACCCATTTCCATACTCTTAAAGCCTCTTGACAAAGTGGGTAAGATTTGGTTCCACCTTACTTATGTACCACACTACAGACATGTCTGACAATCACAAATGACCCAGTGGGAAGAGAACTGTGAAGTGCTTGCAAAGCATATAGCACCGCTCTCATCTCCAGAACATTTATGTGCAAGTGGTTCTCATAATCCTGCCAATTACCTTGGACCGCCATTCCCAGATAATGCCCCCCCCCCACCAATCTGGGAGGCGGCCGTGGTCAAGACTGCATTTTGCTGAGGGGGAGCAAGTGGGCAATCTAGATGAAGTTGATCGATATGTAGCCACCATGTTAGATCCTTCTTGCAGGAGTTTGTGATGAGAATTTGGTGAGACAGGGGAAGATCCTGCATTCACCACTGGAGTACTCCTGTGGAGATGGGCTAGGGGAACTAAGAGAATGCTGGAAGCCATAGTCCATAGGACATGAAGGGCTAACCTGGCCTTTACTTAGTCGTTCTTCAGCAAGGATCTGACTTGGTCATGCAATGATTCTAGCCTTTCTGGTGTCAGTTTTGCTGTCATGGTGGTGGAGTCTATTTCTGAGCCTAAGAATACAATGCGCTGCGATGGAGATTAGGCTGATTTTTTTAGTTTTATTGTAATGCCTAATCTGGCGCACAGGGATAGTCTCTCATCCCTGGTTCCGATTAGTTGGTGCTTGGTGGTAGCTGTGAGGAGCCAGTCGTCTAAGTAAGGAAACACCTGGAATCCTTGACGTTGCAGGTGAGCTGTAGCCACTGCCATGCATATGAACACACTGGGGGCTGTAGTTAGGCCAAAGGGCAGTGTTCAAAATTGAAAATGACTGGCTCCCAGCCGAAAGAGTAGGTGTCTTCTGGAGCGCCTGTCCATTTAGATGTGGTAGTATGCATCCTGAAGATCTACTGAGCACATCCAATTGTCTTTCCCGATACAGGGAAATATCGACTGCAGAGTGATCATACGGAACTTCGATTTCTTTACAGACTTGAGTTTGCTGAGATCTAGAATTGATCTCCAGTCCCCTGTCGTTTTTTGAACTAAAACGAATCATGAGCAAGTTCCAGATCCTATTTGCTCTGTGTGGACTTCCTGGATATCTTTTTGAAGCAACAAGATGACCTCTGATATTGCAAGGTCTAACTGAATGGGTGGCACGTCTGCTATAGACCGGTTTACCGGGGGATCAGAAACAAAGGGAATAAGGTAACCTCTGGATATTATGGTTTGTACCCAGCGATCTTGGGAAATTTGTAGCTAGGCACTTGGGTACAGTGAAAGACGACCCCGACTGCCTCCAGAGACAGTCGGGCAACCCCTCAGGGGTGATGGAAGGGACGATCAGAGAAAGTATCTCCCTGATGTTGCGGATCTCCTCTGCCACGAGGACGGCGTCTTCCATTATATCCTCTACCTCTGCCTCTAGTGGAGGGTTGACCTTGCACCTGAGGGAAACCTTTTTGGGATTTACAGAACCACATTTTCCTTTTTGACCCTTGGGATAGGGTCTAGAAGGAAGGGAGAAACGGACTCAGACAGCAGATAAGGTTTTCCCTTCCGGCTCGCACCTGGTCAAAGTCTCTTACCTGCAGTCCAAAAAGAGTTGAACCATCAAAGGGAACCTTGGTAAAGGAAGACAAAGGATTCCGTGAAGTTACACAGACGCATCCAGGAACATCTCCTAGGAGAAATTCCTGCTGCAGCTGCCCTGCTCGCTCAGTCAGCTGCATAGGAAATCAGCCTCACGGAGGAGGTGGCTATAGATGTAAGGGTGGAGAGCTGTGCAGATACCTTGTCCGTGAATCCCAAAGCTACTGAACCCGGATGGGTTTCTCCCAACTGCTTTAGGAGATCCCTTTGAAGTCTGGTAAAATGTGACAGGTAATTCAGCAATCATAAGGTAAATGCCGCTGAAGAGTAGGTACGCTTTCCTTACCTATCCATCGTCCTTGGTCTCTATTAGGAGGATGGATATTGGAAGATGTTTCGGACAACTATTTTGTAGTCACTGCTACCACCATAGCATCCACAGGAACTCCCAGAAAGAAAGGACTTATCTTCCGGGGCAGTCAAATTTGTTTGGCCTCCTCGAGACAGGCTCCACTGTGTCGGGGAGGTCCAGGCTTTCCGGGATATGACCCTCAAGAGTTGGTCATAAGGCGGTGTCACCCAGGAGGTGGAAGGTCAGGAACCAAAGGCCTCAAGGTACACCGATTCATCCTCAGTAGGGTTAGAGGTCTTCCAATCACCCCACTGTCTGAGGATGTCAAGGATGTCTGCAAAGGGAAATCCTCAGAGGGGGATCTAGGGGATTCTTCTGACTCATCCAAATCAGTGTCTGACGTGACTGACTCAGGTGAGTCAATGTGCTTCCTCTTACAAAGTCTCTTTCGAGGGGAGCTCTCCAATGGGATAATCTGGGGAGGTAAATGAAAAAAGTATTCCCGTAACAGACTCAATGAAGGCTGTCCCAAAAACGTCACCAAAGTGCCAGTTCAACAAATCAGACTCTTCAGTCCAAAGATATATTTCCACAAGATTTAATGAACGAAAAACATAGAGCATAGGTTAAGCGCTTTCATTTCCAAAAAACAGAAACTTCTTCAGAACAACGCAACATCCTCATCTTGGATATCAGAGCCACCACCATGGAAACAGGCGCTAATGCGCAACTGCTAAACGGTCGCACACTTGTATCTGGGGAGGTCTCAGAACAGGGGACACCTCCAATACGGGCTGCTTGAGTCTCTGGTTCCCTACGCTGAGGGGGCTGGGTGGAGAAGAGGCTGCTGCCAGCTGGTAAGTGAGATATCGGTTCCAATGGCAGGGCATTGGCACTGGACAAAGCTTTCTCTATTGCTTCGAAGGTCTTTCCACCCTGGTCCGAAGACGACCTCCGCTCTGAGGAGACAGAAGGTCGGCTCCGAGCAGGAGGGACAGGTTCCGAAGCAGACGTGGGAACAGAGCTCAGTCGAGCTGAAGCACCAAGAGGGAGGGTCAGTTCCAAAGAAAAACCGGGGTGACTATCCTTCTCGGAGTCGACTCAAGAGAGTCGGCTCCCAGATCCCTCGGCTCCAGACTGAGCCGCTGAGGATAGAGTTCTCGGTTCCAAGGAAGCAGGAAGAACTCTTGGAACCGAAGGATTCAGCACAGAAGGACCTGAACTGTTTTAGACTCCGTGAGCAAAACAGTCAGAGAAGCAGTAGTCTGGACGGCTCCAAAGCCTTGGAGTCCGGAAGAGCTAATTTTTTAGCCAGAGACGGGTTACAGAGCAACCTCTTCACCACCCACTCGATATCCTCATCTGAAAGTGTCCTGGAGGAACGGGTGGAGACAGAAGATCTCCTCCTTTCTAAAATAGGACATCTCAAAGTTGGTGAAATAGGGTCAATAACTGATGAGTGTCTCGATACCGAAGGTTGCCTCAGCACCGAAGAGACCAACAGGACAGAGACCGAAGCAGAGGAATCTGAGCCATAACTCCTTGGCTCCATCGTTTTAGACTTTTTAGACGGCTCCGAAGCAGGAACCGAAGATTTTCTCTTCACAGTTTGGGAAGCTGTCTGACCAAGTTCCAGCTGTTCCTGGAAGGAACTAGTCATACGACCCCTGTCTATCAATTTAAGTTTTCTCTCATTAAGAACCCTACTACTGAAGGCATGGCAAAAAGTACAGGGTTCTTGTAAATGAGCCTCGCCCAGATAGTACACACAGCTAGTGTGACTGTCAGTCAATGACATGTTTTGTGAACACTTGTCACATTTCTTGAACTCAGAAGGGCGATGTTCCTTATGCTCTCTTTTCTCTTTAGACATGCTGACAAGAAAACAAGGCAAACAACAATAACAATAATGACAATACTAACTATAACCAACAGCAAAGTTATGTAGAGAATTTTTTTTTTTTTTTAAAGTGAAGGACTAGCACTCAGGGAGGAAAGGCCCTCTAATTTAAATGGGCAACTACTGCCCTCTAACTCAAATGGGCCGTACAATCCTAAAAAGTGGAATAGGGGATCAAGCACTCAACAATCACACATGTAATAGATAACTATTAAGATAGAAAAATGAAGAAAATAGACGAAAAATTAACAAGATTTATCAAAAAAAACCTTCTACTTAGCCAACGAGCCATTAAGGAGACAACCTTGAAGCTTTGGCAGCAAATGAGATCTGGGGAATTGCCGTGAGGCATCATGGCATAGGGGGATAACCTAGAGCCAGTAAAAGCTCTCGAGCTTTATTATCTGCTGAGTCGGATCAGAGAATCGGCTCCGAACCCATTCAGCAAGAATTAGTCAGACAGGACTACATAAAGTACAGTTTTGTACCTACCATAAATGTAGATGTTCGAGGATCTACATTGCTGCAGTCACGACCTGTGGGTAGTCCGCTGTCCTTGGTCGGCCCGAATACCAAAGGGCTAGTCTGGCGTCGGTCATTGTCGCCTAGAGCTGACGTCAGTACGCAGAAGTACTTAAGCGCATGACCGACGCCATATCCTCACAGTCTTTCTTGCCCCAGATATCAGAAGGCCTAAAAAGAAAGGCCAAAGCCAAAAATAGGAAATGCCCAACAACCCCCAGTGTGTAATTAAAGAATGTCTCCAAACGACACCCAGCAACCCCAACCTATAGAGGGGAAGGAGGGAGGGAAAACTGGACTGCAGCAATGTAGATCCTCGAACATCTACATTTATGGTAGGTACAAAACTGTACTATGTTCTTCGTCTCACATTGCTGCAGTCATGATCTGTGGGTAGAATCCCAAAGCAAAGGAAAAGGGAGGCTGGCAAATCACAAAGCATTAGGAGCTGCTAACATGCCCTGTAAAACTGCAGTGGCAAACCCAGCCCTGGACTTGGAATAGAGAGGGAGATGGTAATGCTTAGTGAAAGTGTGTACAGAAATCCAAGTAGCTGCCTCCAAAATATCCTTAGTAGCTACACCCCTCAAAAAAGCAGTAGAAGTGGCAGTAGCCCTAGTAGAATGAGGTCTGATCCCAGCAGGGACATCCTTCCCATGATGAGAACAACAAAAGGCAATACAATGACCAATCCACTTTGAAATAGTCTGCTTAGAAACAGCTTTCCCCTGTGAACTCAAAGCAAAAGAAACAAATAACTGTTGAGTCTGTCTGAACTCCTTAGTTCTGTTCAAGTAGTAACGTAACTGCCTGTGGATATCCAAAGAATGCAAGACTTTTTCCCCTTTGTTTTGGGGGTCAGCATAAAAAGTAGGCAAATGAATAGACTGATTCAAGGCCACACTAGAAATCACTTTAGGCATAAAAGTAGGGTTAGTCCGCAAAGAAACTCTATCCTTATGGAATATCAAAAAAGGTTCAACTGCCATGAGAGCCTGCAATTCAGATACCCTCCCAGCAGAAGTAATGGCCAACAAAAAAGCAATCTTCCAAGACAAAAACTTCAGTTCAGACGTAGCTGCAGGTTCAAAAGGAGGTAAAGTAAGTTTCTCCAAAACAAAATTGAGATCCCAGGAAGGAGTAGGAGCTCTACGTGGGGGTCTTATATTCCTTGCCCCTCTAAGAAATTGTTTGAACAAAGGATGAGAAAATAAAGGAGGGTCACAATCATAGTGAGCAGAAATGGCTGCAGCATGAACTTTCACAGAAGAGAATGACAAACCCTTGTCCAGTAATTCAGTAAGGTACTGTAGTGCAAAACTCAAATTAGGTACTGAAACATCAAAACCCTTTGCAGTGCTCCAAAGAAAAAATCTCTTCCATTTATCAGCATAAACTTTTCTAGTGCTAGGCCGCCTAGCTTCCAAAATGACATCTAAAACCTGTTGAGGAAGCGGAGACCCCACCGGCTCCATCACAGAATATGCCAGGCTGTCAGATGGAGGGACTGCACCTGAATATTGAGAAAATGATTGACTGGGACAACAAATGAGGAATCTGTGGCAGAGGCCAAGGAGGCTCCTGGATTAAACTCCTCAGCAGAGGATACCAATGTTGACGTGGCCAGTCTGGTGCTATCAGAATCATGCAAGGCTTGCCCCGTCTGACTTTCAAGAGTACCCTAGGGAGAAGAGGCAGAGGAGGAAAAGCATAAACGTGAAGGTTGTTCCAACCGAAAGATAGAGCATCCACTTTCCAGGCATCTGGGTGGAACATCTATGTGCAAAATTTTGGAAGTTGAAAATTCAGTGGGGAAGCGAATAGATCTATGTCTGGAGTTCCCCAAGCCACAGTCAATTGTTTGAAAATCTGAGGATCCAGTTTCCACTCGTGGGGATCCACCATTTGTCTGCTCAAAATATCTGCTAGGGAGTTCTGTGCTCCTGGCAGAAACCTTGCTTGAAGATTGATTCGCAAACTCAGAGCAGTCTCCCTTAAAATCATTGCTTGTCTGCAAAGAGGGTAGGAATGGGTTCCCCCCTGCTTGTTGATGTACCACATAACTGTTGTGTTGTCTGTTTGTATCAACACCTGTCCTGGCTGAAGAAGTTCCTTGAAGGCCATCAAAGCAAATTGAACTGCTAACATCTCCTTCATGATGATATGCAAATGTAGTAGTTTGGGAGGCCACATGTCTTGTATCCATTTTCCATTGAAGTGTGCTCCCCAAGCCAAGTCCGAGGCATCCATCGTTAGGATCTGACTCGCCTCTGGTCGGGACACAGAGAGTCCCTTGTTTAGGTGACATTCCTGAGCCCACCACAGTAATTCTTTCTGGATGCAAGGTATAATCCGAATGACAGTGTCCAAACTGTGGCAGTGTTGAGCCCACACACTTTTGAGACACCATTGTAGCTTCCTCATATGCAGTTTGGCATTGGGAAGTACTAGAATGCAAGATGCCATGAACCCCAAGGCTTGGAGGACTGTCCTTGCAGTCAGCCTGGACATTACTGATAACTGCTGGAAGTAGAGAGGAAGAGTTCTTTGTTTGTCCGGGGTCAGAAATGCCATCTGAGAGGCTGTATTCAGTCTCACACCCAGAAAGCACATGTCCTGAGAGGGCACTAGACTGGACTTTATTTCGTTCACAGTATACCCTAGGCACCTTAAAACTGTCATTACATACTGGAGATGCTGTAGTAATTTGTCTTTGTTTTGAGCAAGAATCAGGCAATCGTCCAAATAAGGATAAATTTGTACTCCTCTCTGAAGAAAGCAATCACAGGAGCCAGAACTTTTGTGAACACCCTGGGCGCAGTAGATAAGCCAAAGGGCAATGCAGAGAATTGATAATGTGAAGTACCAGCCCGAAATCTCAGGAATCTCCTGCAGCTGGGCTTGATAGGGATGTGAAGATAGGCCTCTGAGATCCAGGGTTACCATCCAGTGATCTTTGCCTATCATAGGCAGAAGTTGTTGTAATGTTAACATTTTGAACTTTGGAATTTCCAGGAAGGTGTTGAGAATGGACAAATCTCAGAATTGGCCTCCAAGTGTTTCCTTTCTTTGGTACTAGGAATAGATGGGAATAAAATCCTAGGCCTACTTCTGAAGGAGGGACCACCTGAATTGCCTCCATCTGCAAAAGTAAAGAAATCTGCTCCTGAGCCTCCAGCCTTTGCTGAGGAGGCACATCCGGCATGCCTTTGAAAGGAGGAAAAGTGTGAAAATAAAATTTGTAATCTCGATTTATTATATCCAACACCCATTTGTCTTGGGTGATCAAATTCCAGTTTTCTTTGAAAAGTCCCAACTTTCCTCCTAGAGGAGCTGCCAGTAAGGAAGGGTCTGGCAGCGGAAGATACAGGTCATTGGGTCTGCTTACGAAAGGGCTGACCCCTGCCCTCACCAGAAGACTGTGCAGGAGAACTCCAAGTCCTAGGTCTGAAGGAACCCTGAGCGTGAGCCCTGCCTCTACCACGTCTAGACCTGCCCTTAGGCTGATAATCCAAAGAAGGATAAGACCAACAGGCCAATTCCTACTAAACTTAGGGGGCTGCACCTGCAAAAAGTCCTTGACCATCTGCATAGACTTAGCCTTATCTTCCATCTTTTTCAAAACTGATTCCACAGGGGGACCAAAAAGAACTTCAGATTGAAGAGGAGCATCCAAAATCCGAGCCTTTACATGCTCTGACAAATTTTGATCCTTAAGCCAGGCATGTCTACGAATAACTGAACCTGTAGCAGCCACCCTAGAAGAAGCCTGAAGAGCATCAAAACCACACTGCAAAGAATGCTTGCCAACATGATCTGATGCATGAACCAACTCCTGAAGCTCCTTACACTCTAAACCCTCAGATAAAGCATCCACCTTAGATTTCAATTGGCCTAATAAAAAGTTCTGATACTTCAGCATATGAAATTGGCAATTCAAAGCCCTCATAGCCAACGTAGAGGAGGTGTACACTTTTTTCCCCCACCTGTCTAACGCTCTAGAATCTTTATCCAAAGGGACTGGATTTTTAGCCACAGAAGCCCTAACACCCTTAGGGCCTTGAATAATAGTTTCCGGATCAGCTCTAGGACTCTTATACAAATACTTATGTGCTTCTGGACCTCTGTAATACCTGTCTGGCTTAACAGGGGCAGGAGGCAGAAAATCAGGATTAAGGGAAGATTCAGAAAAAACATCCTGAACAACATCTAAGACAGGAGGAATAGCCAAGGGCCTATGTTGTGGCAGAAACAAAAATTCCCTAAGCCTTTTCAGAGAATCTGAAAAATCTTGACCTTCCCACTTGAAATGCTCCCTCATGGTATGTAAGGTTTCAGAAAAAGAAAAATCTTCTGGAGGAGAAGCAGAAGGACAGGAGTCCTCTGCATCCGAATCAGAAAAGGAAGGAAAATCCTGAATTTCTTCAGCTGAGGAATCAGAGTAGTCCGAGGAATGATCCATCCCCTCTAAATCTGCCTCCACCCTAGGCCTCTTCTCTGGGGGGGGCATAGAACCCCGGATCAAAGTAATCAAGTCCTCCGCCATTTTCAACATATGTTTTCTAGGAACAGGGGCTGGAGAGCCAGAAGAATGACCAGGTCCAACAAGACCAGGTTTGGCCTTAGCATGGCCTTTAGCCACTGAAGTAGAAGGCCTAATAACCTTTTGTAAGGATGGAACTACTGAAACCTGAGAAGCACCCTCGGCCTGTCCTAACTCCTGAGAGGCCAACTCCTGTAAAAGTAAAGGTTCCCCCTGGGATTCAGCCGAACCCTCGGCAGGATCCACAGATTCAACCGGAGGCTCCGAAGAACCGGCGTCCGCAACGGACGACTCATCCGGTTTAGATCTCAAAGATTTATCCTTACGCTTTTTAGCGGTAGCGTCGGAGGATCCGACGGCATGTTAAAGTTACACCGCTTACCGAAAACAAGCCTGGCACAGTCTAACCTTCGCTTAATGGTGCGCTTATTAAATCTAGCACAAAAGCGACACCCGACTACGTCGTGCTCAGGCCCCTAAGCAAGGAATACAGAAAGAATGATAATCCCTATGAGGTATATGTTTCCCACAAGAAATGCAATTATTAACTTTTTCTGACATCCGGATAACTGAGGCAAGAAAAAACAAAAATTTCCCCAACGGGGTACTTAGCCCAACTTGGTCTTCAGTCTGAAACTCGGTAAATGAAAATTTCAGAACACCGAACGGCACTTGCAAACACTGCTTCTGTTTCAGACCACGCGGCAAGAAAGACTGGGGATATGGCGTCGGTCATGCGCTTAAGTACTTCTGCGTACTGACGTCAGCTCTAGGCGACAATGACCGACGCCAGACTAGCCCTTTGGTATTCGGGCCGACCGAGGACAGCGGACTACCCACAGGTCATGACTGCAGCAATGTGAGACGAAGATCATCATCTTGTGTTTTGGGAAGAACTGGTTTAAGATGCTTACATCTAAGATGATTTTTTTTTTTTTTTTTGCAACTACTGTGGTCTAGTTGGGCATTCATAACTCTTTTTAAGGAGGTTTGCAACCTCACAGTGCAGTCCTCTCCTAGTAGGTTGGAATGTTGGGAAGATGGAAAGGTTAACAAATAACCCCTGCATACACTGACCAGACTCCACTGATCACATATGACAGCTGATTATGATGGCCAGTGGAAAAATGGAACACCTCAGCTGCTCCCATATTGAAATGGATGAACAAGACCTAAAGCAGACTGGTGCTACTCTTTCTGAGGACTATAATACCCCTGGCTGTTTTATGAACCTCTGCCATTAGGTTGGCAACCTCCCCAAAAACTAGCATCAACATGACTGCTAAAAAAACTAATCTTGTGGTTGTTGACCATGCTGAAACAAGTTCTAACATAGGCTCTTCATCCTCAAAAAGATGGTGTAGAAGCCATAAGCTTAGTGTGAACAGCAGTGAATTTTCCCTTCTTTAGGTTATGCTCTAGTCTCTTTTACTTGTGATGAAGACTGTTGCCATTAAATATGCTGTAGATAAAATGTTCAAGACAATTTGAGGCATCTTATCATGCAGAGACATGTAAAGGGGTGCGGGTGCACAAACTTCTGTGATTGTCACCCAGACTGCCCCATCGGCTGCAATCAGCCAACTGTATGGTGAGAACAGACATCAACCCCCCCCCCCCCTTTATACACGAGTTGGAGTGTCACAAAAATCACCACCACCTAGAGCCAACCAATTACCACAGAGATACCTGTGCTGACAGCGTATTACATAAGCTCAGCATCCTCTACCTTTTTCAGTGTTTTAGACATCTTACCCTGGATCAACAACAAAGCATGTGCCCAGTAGTCAAGTCCTTAGCCCTGTCAAGGTGAAAACTCAACTGCCCATTAACAAGCATAAAATATTTCATTTTGTTTCTGGGAGAGGGGGATAGAACACCAGGAAATATACAGCTAGACTGAGACAATTCGGTTACCAGCTTGGTCAGGAATGTGAATATACTGCACAAGTGTTACCCCTACAATTATGTAACGTGATAGAGGGTTTTTTGCTTTAGTTCTGAAATTCTGCTGGCAGAATCATCTACTTGATATGGATTTCACCATGTCACGTACTTGGTGTGCAACAGCATCTGGTTAAGAGAGTAGCAACTTCAACTTCCTTAGGACATACCCACCCCACTCCAAAACTCATCCTCAAACTGTCAAACCCAGAATTTCTTACATTTCAGAAAAATGTTTCTCCTAGAATTCTTCATACCAGTAACTTTTCTTCTACCTGCACACTTAACATCCTAACAGCAACCATTATCCTTACAATTCCAACAAAACGTTTGGTGTCTTCCAAAGCAACCATTATCCTTACAATTCCAACAAAACGTTTGGTGTCTTCCAAGCAAAATACCGCTGAACGTTATTGCACAATCATACCCTATATCAATATCAGCATGCATATCTTACTGTTCAAGAAATACTATCCAAACCAACATCAATTTACTCACAAGCTGGTTACTAAACAAATTCAATCTAAAATGCCTCTCCCACTACAACTCCATAAGCATAAACCTTGGAGTTGTCATCCACCCAAACCCAGGCCCAACTCTGTATATTTAGGTACCAGACAGCAAACTCCTAGCAGTTCATTTAAATCAATACGGTCACTCAGTCCCAGCCTGGCCTTCATATATATCACACCAACTTACAAAGCTGGTATGGTATACATGAAGTCATGCATGGATAGCACTACACATTCCAGACATCCTAGTTATCACAGAAACCTAGTTTTGCCAAGAAAAAAAAAGTTGACCTAAAAGGCTTTAACATTATCAGATTAAGGGCAGCTAACAAAAAAGTTGTCACTATTTCTACAAAAATAGACATCTCCCTTCCCCACCCATAAATTGCCAACTTTCTCCAACACTGAAATCCTAATCATGCTAAAACTAAACACCTACAAGACAATCACACCACACACACTTGTGCACTAGCAATGCTAAAACAAGAAAATTCTCTCTCCTGGGCCTCCTCAAAAATCCTTCATGAAACCACAATATTGGATGACATTTATATAGAATGGCAAACCACAAAAACTGAAAATCCAATAATACACATCTGTATACGCTCACCTAACTTGTAACCACATCAATTAGATAAGCTAAAGTCAATCAACCCTTGACAGGATCTTAACATCTCTCCACAAAAAATAACCACCCAGTAGAACTCTGACAGTCAAAGTAATCTCTTACAATCTACACCATGAAACACCAAAGCAACAGACCCAAAACACATTACAGCCTGGTAAGAACACTTACTACTTTTTCATAAAGAAACTTAATATGCTACATCTTCTTAACTGAGTCAGTAAAGTCTCTACCCTATGGTGATGCTGTTCGGAGTTCAATAAAATCTTCCTAAATGTTCTAAACACTAGGTCTGCTCAACAGAAGAGTGTAAGCCAACCTTACCCAGAGAGACAGTCTGGAAGGCCTGAACAAAGACATAAAACAGCTCCTAATTCACCAACATATAAACAACTTATCACCAAAGATAAGAGAACCTGTTAATCAAAACACACACTAGCAATCCAAAACTGGCCTGGGCAACAAACAAAAACTACAAGCTACACAACCAACAAACAAAAAGATGCCAATAGCTAACTAATTCAATACCCACTTTACACACTACAGTCATTAACCTAACCACAACTAAATCAAGCCCTTGACATCTATCAAAAAGCACCTTCATATTTCTCCTTCCAACTAGTTCCCACAATTCCATTAAAATCTCAAAAATGAAAGCCTACTACAACTGCTTCTTGCATCTACATGTTGAATACCTTAAAATATCAGCTGAAACTGAGTTACAGTTGGTTTACATTTCAATACTCATTTTCTGATGATTGCTTTTTATAGGTTCATATTTGTTTACCAAGCTAACTACCACAAAGCTTTTTTTTTTTAAGTTTAGCCATGCATCCCAAATCTGACAAGAGCCGCCTCTGTCCATTAGACACATGTATGCCAAACAAGGGATGCATTTCATGTTCCCCATCCAACTGCCCAAGTTGCACTTGAATTGGGTTAGGGAGGAACTCTGCTTCACATGGATAGGGAGCCTGTTCCAGAGAAGGGGTAGTCTCTGGGATACATGCTGGTCTCTACAGCAGGGTCCCATTTATAACACAGGAAAGGTTTAAGCCTTTAGAACAGGTAACTGGTGCCATTTCTTTTGAGGATATTCAGGTGGTCCATCGACGTGGTTTCTGACAATGCCTTGTATGCCAGGCACAGATCATAGTGTTGCCTCCTCTTATACTCTGTCACTATCTTCCTTCATAGAGCAGTGTCTGTGATCAACACATCTGACCTCGATACTGCAGTAGCTCTGACACTAGGCCTTACTGAAATTTATTGAGAATTTTGTCATTGCATAATAGCCTGCGGTCACATATGACCTCTACTCTACACTGCAGGAGCACTGCCACAAAGCCCTACTCATACAAGTTTACTGAGAATTTTGTCAATACATAATGTAAGCACATTTATCATGAAAAACTGCTGTATATTAACTTATCAAGTTAAACACATGCCTGCACTGTGAGTGAAAGTCTCTGAAGTATCGTATACATTCTAATAACCTGTTACTAAGCTGGCTACTGTCCTCCTTTTCTTAACCAGTAGACCATATAATGCATATGCCAGTTATTTAACCTCAAGAAATGACAGGAAACCTGTCTTACTATGCATCTTTTGTTAACTTTGTACTGGCCATAAATGTATTGTTCAGTTATAATTTGAGCAGAGGGTGGGACAATAAAGCTACACTGGAAGAAATCCTATACTGGATATCTGTAACATTTCTACAAGAAAAAAATATGAATAGGTGATGTGAATGGCAACTGGTTGGACAGCAACTGTAACTCCCCTACAATTAGCATTTTATATGATTTCACACAACTAACAGCCCCACAAATTATAGCAAGACATCAAATTCTCTATTAGACTGGACTCTAGTAAATACACCACCACAGGTACAATGTCAGACTCTTTCAATTATCTCCCAAACTATACGACCAGACATCTCGCACATCCAGTTAAGCAGCACATATATAAAATACACAACCTTTTCTAAATTTAACTCAGAAAGGTTCATTTCTACTCTATCATCTACTAACGGGAACTTCCTAAATATCCTACCCTTAGACGATGCAGTAAATTCAATTTTTCTAAATATCCTAAACAGCCTTGCACCTCCCAGAAGGAACAGACTTAAAACAAATAATGCAATTTGGCTAGTCAAAAAGAGCAGAATGCTAATCCACCATTGAGAAAGCGCGAAAAAAGGTAAAAATATAAAATACCTCAGTATTTTGAAAACTTTAAAATGCGTTGCAACTGCACTAAAAAAAGCAAATAAAGACAAAAGGCTACAGTATAACATCTTTCAGAATACTACTAAACAACCCTAAAAGAAATTTGGACATCCATTAAAGAAACCTTACATTCCAGCCAAAAATTAAACCCAAACTCCTCCTAAAATAACTACTCAAAACTGTAAACCAGTTCAACTCATCTTTTAAAGACAGTACAGCATCTCTAACCAAGGATTCCTCAACACCTAATCCCAACCCTGCCCAAAAGCCACATATCACCACACCCACTTTCAACCTTCAAACTTGTCCCACATCCTGTATAAAACTACTCAAATTTAAACCACGCACTTCAGCTGAAGACCTTCCACGCAATCAACTAAAAATGGTAACCAATACCATTGCCTATCCTGTCTCAATCTTCATAAATAGGTCAATCCAAGAATCCTACGTTACCTCTCTCTGGAAAAAGTCAGATTACCCTCTGTACAAAGGAGGAAATTCAACATACATTACTAACTTTAGACCTACGGCAATCTTATGTATTCAAAAACAACTGGTAGACTACCTTCTGCAGGAACTTCGCTCCTCTAACATTTTCACCAACACTCTATAGATCCACAAAACAAGCCACCCTAATACAATACACAGATGATTCCACTCATTTGCACATCTGACAAAATGTTACACCTCCAAAAAATTACTTGAGAAGCTTCAACAGCCACTGAAACATGGCTTTGTAACTCATAACTCATACTCAACCCAAACAGACCACATTACTACTTTGACAAATCTCTCTCTCTCATGAGAGAAAAAAAATTGAAGTCCTCTCTCTTGATAATGCAACTATTGATGTCACCTATCACAGTAAATGATTAGGGGTGATTCAACCTGCATATACAAAACAGCGCAAAAAAAAAACTAAGGATGCTTTACAGAGCCAAAAACCTTCTCACCAATGCAACTAAAAAGTACAGTTGTGTACACTTACCATAAATGTAGATGTTAGAGTGAATTCACTGTTGCAGTCATCACATTTGGGTTATCCTGCCAGGGGAAGCCCTCAGTCGGCCTGAATACCAGAGGCTTAGTATTTCTGCGTCGGTTGCTGTTGCTCCAGGACTGACGTCAGGTAGTCAGCGGTATAAAATCAGGCAGCAGATGCCATTACATACGTTTTTCTTGCCCTGTCAGGAGCCCTCAAATAGGGAGCGAGGTTATGGTGGAAGAACACCACCAACAGAAAGTACATACCAAAAATTCCCTGTAAGGAGAGAGAGACACAGAGACAAGGGGAATGGGGGGAGGAGAGACCAGGACTGCAACAGT
Source organism: Protopterus annectens (assembly GCF_019279795.1). Taxonomy (NCBI): domain Eukaryota; kingdom Metazoa; phylum Chordata; order Ceratodontiformes; family Protopteridae; genus Protopterus; species Protopterus annectens. Next base: position 492,293,901 of record NC_056749.1, on the reverse strand, counting down.
GAATACACTTAAACATCTACATTTATGGTAAGTGTACACAACTGCACTATGTTCTTCGTGTTTCACTGTTGCAGTCATCACAATTGGGTTGATTCCCAAAGCTGAAGAAAAGGGTGGAGGCAGTCAAGAAGACTGGGGCTGGCTAGGATGCCCTGCAAGACTGCTGTGGCAAAGCCTGCCCTGGTTTTGGAGACGATAGGCATGTCATAATGCTTGGCGAAGGTATGAACAGATGTCCATGTTGCAGCCTCCAGGATGACCCTGGTGGGGATCCCTCTAAGAAAAGCTGCAGAGGTGGAGGTTACCCTGGTGGAATGTGTCCTGATCCCCTTTGGGGCGGATTCCCGAGCTGTTTGTAGCAAAAACAGATGCAGGGTGCTATCCATTTGGAGATTGTTTGACTATGGTCTTGCCCTCTGCCCCTGCTGCGAAGCTGACTAGCAAATGATCAGTTTTTTTTTAAAAGCTTTGGTCCTGTCCAAATAAAATCTGAGCTGTCTGTGCACATCGAGTGTACAGAATCCTTTCCCCCTTGTTTTGTGGGTTAAGGAAAAAGGTGGGCAAATGAATGGATTGGATGAGAGCCAAACTAGACACCAGTTTAGACATGAAGGATGGGTTAGTCCTGAGGGAAACCCTGTTAGCATGGAAAATGACGACGGGCTCTACTGCCATGAGTGCTTGTAGCTCTGATACTCTTCTAGCAGAAGTTATATCCAGATGCAAGGCTGTCTTCCAAGAGAGGAATTTTAACTCTGCTGAAGCTGCAGGTTCAAAGGAGGGTAGGGTGAGCTTTTCCAACACAAAGTTAAGGTTTCAGGCTGGTGTAGGAGCTCTTCTGCGTGGCCTTAAATTGTTAGCCCCTCTTAGGAACTGTTTGATGAGAGGGTGAGAGAAGAGAGGTAGCTCTGTGCTGTAATGAGCATAGATGGCAAAGGCATGAATTTTAATATAAGAGAAGGACAGACACCTGTGTAGTAGGGTCTGCTAGGTAATCCAGGATGAGAGGTAGGAAGAGCTGTGCAGTTTCAGCTCCTTTTGCGTGGATCCAGGTGCAAAATCGTTTCCACTTGTCAGCATATGATTTTCTAGTGCTGGGGCATCTGGCCTCACATATAACATCAAGGACTGGTTTGCTTAGGGTGGCAGCTTGAAGAGAGATCAGGGAATAAGCCAGGCTGCCAGGATGAGGGTCTGCAATTGGGGATGCATGAATTCTCCATTCCTCTGGGTCAGGAGTGTGGGATCTGAGGTAGGTGCCATGGCGGCAGGGGTGACTAGCTTCGCAGCAGTGGGTACCAGTGCTGGCATGGCCAGTTTGGTGCAATCAGGACTACCCTCGGTTTTTCCTCCCTTATTTTCAGCAGTACCCTTGAAATGAGTGGTAGATGGGGATATGCATAGACAGAGAGGTTTACCCACTGGAAGGTTAGAACATCCACTTTCCAGGCATTATGAGGTTCCCTGGTGCAGAATTTGCTGAGCTGATGACTGGAGTGGGAGGCCAAGAGGTTTGCCTTCGGGGTGCCCCATTTCTGGGTTATAAGAGGGAAGGTAATGTGGTCTAGCAATCACTCGTGTGGGTCTATCAGGTTCTTGCTTAAGTTGTCTGCCAGAGAGTTTAGGGAGCCTGGCAGGAATTGTGCTAGCAGGTGTAGTTGCATGGCTGAGGGGGTATGATTCTTAGCTGAGGTTGCTTTAATTCCTTTAGGTCCTTGACAGATGACCTCTGGGTCAGCAGATTTTTGAAAAGGAATTTGAGAGAGTCAGGGACTCTGTAGCATCTGTCAGGTTTCCTGGGAGCAAGAGGAAGGGTGTCAGGAGTCAAACTGGATTCCATAAAAACATCATCCACAACATCCAGGACAGGAGGAATGGCCAAAGGTCTTAGCTGTGGAAAATATAAGAATTCCCAGAGTCTCTTTTTTGACTGAGGATAGTCTTGACATTCCCATTGGAAATGCTCCTTTAAAGTATGAAGGGTTTCCCCAAATGAAAAATCCTCGGGTGGAGAGGCAGAAGGAATGGATTCCTCTGCATCAGAATCCTCATAAGCAGAGAGGGGTTGCATGTCTTCATATTCAGAAGCATCAGAGTAATCGGACTCCTGTTCAGATAAAACTGTTTGGGACAAGTCTCTCTTTTGTAAGGGGTAGCCTGGTTTCCCCTAATAAGCATAATAAGGTCTTCATCCATTTCTAAGTACTTGAGATTGAGGCAAGGAAGCAGGTGCCTGATCTTGGGTCTTTTTTTGGGCGTAGTTCATACCCTGGGCCTTAGAAACTCAGTAGTTTCAGAAAGAACTGAATACGCGAAAGAAGTCGTCGGTTTGTGTAGAGTATCGGTAGTGTGAAGTACTTCCTTGGAAGCTGGTGCCTGCTCAGCGGCTCCAGACTCATCCAAGGTAGAGTCATCCACAGGATCCTTAGTCGAAGAAAAGTCTCGTGGCATACTGGACTCCAAAAGGGTCTCAGCGGCCTGCAAATCCACAGAAGTGGGTATCAGGGACTGCGAAAGTGCCTCACTGAGGACCAGAGAACTGATTATTAACTTAGCGGAAGCGTCATCGGCAGTTTTGGACCTCTGCGGTCTGTCTCACTCTTTATCCTTATGTTTTTTCGGAAGATCGGTAGTCGGATTGCTTACCAAAGCCATATCGGAATGAGAGGACAGAGCAAAATGACAGTGAGCGACATTGTAGTCTGGGCCTAAACAGGTGACGCAGTAAGAATGAAAGTCTGTGTGGTATTTGCTTTCCACAGGCGAGACAATTAACTTTTTTCTGACATCTGTTAGAGCAAGAAAAAAGGATCTCCAACGGGGTACTTAGCTTTCAAAGACTTCAACTTCAATTCAGAAACGAAAACTCAGGCAGCAGCTGACCAGCACTCGTGCAAACTCTTTCGGGATCCTCGGCAAGAAAGACTGATGTAAGGGTGTCGGCTGCCTGATTTTATACCACTGACGACCTGATGTCAGTCCTGGAGCAACAGCAACCAAAGCAGAAATACTAAGCTTCTGGTATTCAGGTCGACAGGGTTACCCCTGGCAGGATAACCCAAATGTGATGACTGCAACAGTGAAACATGAAGAATGTGTGAGCGGGGTATTGTGAAAAATGCCTTGACCAGATTAAGGTACGTAGTGTGAACCATTTGGAACTCATACACTGTTTTTGGTGACCTTTGCAAAGATTTCTACCAGACTCAGTAGGCATGACTTGTCCTTGACTAAACCAAATTGGGTTGGGTCCAATGTCTGGAGGTTTGATGTGCCACTAGTGGTCATTTCCATGACAATTCTTTCCATGACTTTGCATACAAGACTTGCGAGTCTGTAGTTCCTAGGGTCTGTAAATGGCCCACCTTTGTGTAGAGGGATGACTGTTGCTGTTCTCCATTAATGAGGCATGAAGCCTGTTTGGAAGCTACAGTTAAACAAGCAATTCCATGAGGCCTGACAGGTCATGTTTCAAGCTATTTAGAAGGCATCCTGGAATACTGTCTGGACTCGGTGATGCAGTGTTCTTGGCCTTAGAGAGAGCATTAAGGACCTGCTCCCTAGTGATAAGCAAGGGGAGTTGCATTTGATGGTATTTCGTGAGGGAAGGTTGACGGGGAGGAAAGGGGTAAAGCTGGAGATGAATTTGTTGGCCAGTAGGTTTGCTACATCTTCTGGCTCAGTACAGGCGGCTCCATTAACAATGAGCTCTGTACACAACAGTCTACTGCTTTTGAAGTTGTGGACATAGCTAAACACCACCTTGTGGTTGTCCTTAAACCAGCAGACCAAATTTACCTCAAATTTGGCTTTGGTAGACTATTTGTCCCGAGTTATTTTAGTTTGATGAGTGTGCTTTTATCCTGCTGGGTGCTGCACCTACTAGTTTTTGCCATGATTCTCTTCCTTCTGTTATACAGCCTATTGATATCGTGATTACACACGGGTGGCTTGCTTTTTCAGTTAGTTCTGTATTACTACCTGGCAAGTACAGCTGTCTATATGTAGCTATTAACATGCTTGTATAGGGTTTCTGTACACTGTTCCATGTAAGCAGCAGTGTTCTCAGGGTTTATGTGGGCTTAAAATTTTGCCAAGTTACCACTTAATAGTAGGAACTTAGCCTTAGATCAGTTCCTGAATATTCCAGAGTTAGCTGGGGTTTTAATTTTTCATTTTTATTCAAAGGAAACCATTCTGTGGTCTAATCTTACCATAGAAGACATTGCTCTAGGAAGTGTGCAGCACTCTCCCATATTAATGAGGACCAGATCCAGCACGGCTGAACCCCCCGGTTGATGTATTTACAACACAGTCCATGGAGTTTGTGTTTACAAAATCCAGGAATCTCTGTGCCTAAAAGTTTGCTGTCATATATGATTTCTAGTTAACAGTGGGGAAATTAAAGTCAGCCATGAATATGACATTGGGTTGGTTGGGGAGAGTTTCCAATAAGTTTAAAGACATAGTATGGGTTTCCTGGGTCACAGAGGGGGGCCTATAGCTTGCATATGTTGATATGAATGTGAAGCTCAAGTGTATCGTCCTGTTTGACCAGCCTTGAGGTGCATTTATTTTTCATGTAAATCAAGACAGACACCTCCATCTTTAGTCCCCATATGTGTAGTAGCTTATCTAAATGCGTGGAAGTCATTATAGCCATACACTGCTGGCGTACTCCCCATGCTTTAAATAACGTCATAGATTTCAGCATTCTCTAGAGTGAAGAGAGCTTCTAGGGAGTTTTTTGCTTAGACTACTAACATTGAGCAGTAACACTTCGTTTTTCTTGGCTTTGATTTGCTATGTCTAAAGTACTCTTAGTTTGGCATTGCTTAAAAAAAGGCATGATGGGGGAGGATAATGGTTTAGCTAATATTCAAACGCCTAGAGGGTAAAAGTGCAGGCCATCCCTAGCAAAGCAGCGTGGTCTGTTGACCATCTCCTTCCATGCTGACAAATATACAACTCCTTAGAACCTCAACAGAAACTAAGCCAGTTATTAAAGTCAGCCATCTTTGTTCATACTGTGACATCATCATCCTTGGAGAAGGTAAAATGCTTCTCAATGGTAGACTCCTATCAACCCAGAACATATACTTAGAGCTCCACATTGTTGCCTTTCTTCATATAATCTAGGAGGAACGTCTCAAGTCATTTACACCCACACATACTATGGACCATACAGGTACTTGTGGTATACTGACATGAGTGTGCGTAATGTGGCAGATCCTGGGCCCTGATAAGCCACTGACTGTGACTTTCTCCTTATTCAGCCTGGTGATAGGAACATCAGCTTTCTCACAATGGAGTGTCCAATGACGAGAATGTTGGATTGTATGGTGGCTGTATGGGCTCTTTTGAAAGACTGCATTTGAGGCTGCTGAGGGTATTTATGATGTGAACTTTGTTTAGGTCGTCTTCGGGGGGTTTGGAAGCTTACAGTTAATGCCTCAGCATATGTGAGTCTGTGTGTCTGGTTTGAACTGTGTGTGATGGATGCAGCATGTGTACTACTGGAAAATATATAGCTATAAAGAGTGCTCTGCCTCCAGTGACACCATAACTACACTTCTCACATACCAGATCAATTTGAAAATTAACTGGTTGTCAGTAAAACATGAGGCAATTTCTACATTGCCTCAGGATGCCCACATTCACCAGCTGGAAATGGAGATACTGAGAAAGTTCATATCCATAGCAACAGACCCTCTCATTAATTAGGCAGCTGAAATGAGAAAATAAAGTAACGTCACGAATATCTGATTTGCAAATCTGGGGGCAGTGCTTGTCAATGCAAACTAGTTGAGCTGTGTACAACTAGGTACTGGTGAAATTTCAATGATGCTTTACAGGAAAAATGTTAACTCAAGGTGTCTACATCTATACATGGCACTGCCAAACACTTGAGTAGAAACTAGTAAGTAGACCCTGATGACTTATGGATGAAGTATTTAAACAGATAATATGAAGTTAGGTTAGACAAAAGTACATCAAGCAGCATTTACTAAAAATAATTAGCTTGACAAGAATAAGGAAATTAAGGGAGTAACTGCCTGACTACTGCTGGTCTCGCCACAGCTTCACACTGCTGGGCTATAATGCCATTTGTGTCTTCTCTCACCAAAAGCAAAACATTATCACCAATCCCAAGATGAGAGGCAGGCCAGAGGCTCTCTGGTGATCCAGAGTCTTGTCCCAGATGATGCAAGTGTCTGTAGCCTTGCTGTAGCCTCTTCCTGGTAGATGTCTTGAATAGCAACCAGACCAATCAGGACGGTCAAACACAATCACTGCCCAGTCAGGAATCAATGCACTCTGCTCCTTCTCTCACCAGGACAAAAACAGAAGTAATATTCTCAAGATGACTACAGAAAGGCAGAATGTGGGCCCTGTAGTAATTGGAGGCCTTGGAGTAGATGTCACACATTTTAAAGGTAAAAATGGAAAGAAACTGTTTAATATCCTAACAGCTGCAGAGTGCACTAAAAAGTTAGATATCAATGAGGGGATAAAGTACAGCTGTGTACACTTACCATAAATGTAGATGTTCAAGTGTATTCACTGTTGCAGTCATCACACTTGGGTTATCTGCCTGCAGGTAGCCCTCAGACGGCCTGAATACCAAAGACTTAGTATTTCTGTGTCAGTTGTTGTCGATCCAGGAGAGACGTCAGGTCGTCAGGGGTATAAAAACAGGCAGTCAACACCATTACATCAGGTTTTCTTGCCCCAAATGTCAGGAGCCCCCCCAATAGGGGTATAAGTTATAGTGGGGGAAAACACCACCAGAAAAAGAAAATACCAATACCCCTGAAAAGGGGGGAGGGTAGTAAAAGATATAGAGAGTTTAGATAGAGAGCGAGAAATACAGAAAAACCAGTACAACTCAAATGTGATTATTGCAAGAGTGAAACACGAACATTTACATTTATGGTAAGTGTACGCAACTGTACTATGTTCGTGTTTCACTGTTGCAGTCATCACACTTGGGTAGATTCCCAAAGCTGAAGGGTGGTGGCAGTCACAAAGAGTTAGGGCTGGCTAGAATGCCTTGCAGGACTGCTGTTGCAAAACCCGCCCTGGATTTGGAAAAGATAGGCAGGTGGTAATGCCTGGTGAAGGTGTGAACAGAACTCCAGGTAGCAACTTCCAGGATGTCCCTGGTAGGGACTCCCCTGAGGAATGCTGTAGAGGTAGAAGTTGCCCTGCTGGAATGTGTTCTGACCGCCCCGAGGGGTTGGTTTCCCATGGTGCTTGTAGCAGAAATGGATGCAATGTGCTATCCATTTGGAAACGGTTTGCTTTGAAATGGCCTTGCCTTCAGCCCCTGCTGCACAGTTGACTAGTGACTGGTCAGATTTTCTGAAGGGCTTAGTCCTATCAAGGTAGAATCCGAGCGGTCTCTGCACGTCCAAGGAGTGAAGGATCCTTTCCCCTTTATTTTGAGGATTAGGGAAGAAGGTAGGAAAGTGGATGGATGGATTGATTGAGAGCCACACTGGACAACACTTTAGGCATAAAGGGTTAGTCCTGAGGGAAATCCTGTCTGCATGAAAAATAATGAAGGGTTCCACAGCCATAAGTGCTTGCAGCTCAAACACTCTTCTAGCTGAAGTGATGGACAGAAGCAAGGCTGTTTTCCAAGAGAGGAATTTTAACTCTGCTGATGCTGCAGGCTCAAAAGGGGGCAGCGTGAGCTTTTCCAGTACAAAGTTAAGGTCAGAAGCAGGGATGGGTGCTCTCCTTGGCAGCCTTAAGTTGATTGCCCCTCTCAGGAACGGTTTGATAAGAGGGTGAGAGAAGAGAGGTGGCTCAGTGTTGTGATGAACCGAAATGGCAGAGGCATGGATCTTAATGGAGGAGAAGGATAGGCCTCTGTGGAGTAGATCTGCTAAGTAATCCAGGATTAGAAGCAGGGAGGGCAGGGTTGTGTCCTCTCCTTTAGACTGAATCCAGCAGCAGTACCTTTTCCACTTAGCATAGGATTTCCTTGTACTGGGACTTCTGGATTCTCGAACGACGTCCAGCACCTGCTTGCTTAGGCTGGTTACTGGGAGAGAATTCTAGGAATAAGCCAGGCTGCAAGACTTAGGGTTTGCAGTTGCGGATGCAAAATGTGTCCCCCCTGCTGAGAGAGCAGGGTTGGGTTCTGGTGTAGGTGCCAGGGTGGCACCGGTGACTAGCTTCGCAGCAGTGGGTACCAGTGTTGGCATGGCCAGTCCGGGGCAATCAGAATTGTCCTTGGTCTGTCCTGTCTTATCTTGAGCAATACTCTTGAGAGGAAGGGCAGAGGGGGAAAGGCATAGACAGAGATTTACCCACTGGAAGGATAGGACATCCACTTTCCAGGCCCTGCTGGGAGGTGTCCTGGTGCAGAATCGGCTGAGCTGGTGATTGTAGGGGGAGGCAAAGAGATCCACCTCTGGAGTCCCCCATTTCTAAATCAGAAGGTTGAAGGTGCTGGACTCTAGTTGCCACTCATGGGTCTATGAGGTTTCTGCTTAAATAGTCTCTCAATAGTCTGTGAGTTTTATTTGCCTGGCAAGAATTGAGCTTGCAGATGGACCTGCACGTCCAAGGCCATGTTCCACAGGGCCATGGCTAGCCTGCAGAGTGGGTAAGAGTGGGTTCCCCCCTGCTTGTTGATGTACCACATCACTGTGGTGTTGTCTGTTTTTATTAGCAGGTGTCCTGGAGAGAGAAGGGATCTGAAAGCTGTCAGAGCATGCTGCACAGCTAGCATCTCTTTATGGATGATGTGCAGATGCATTTTATTTGGGCTCCAGTGGCCTTGAAAGCACTTGCAACCATATGTGCCACCCAGGCATAGTCTGATGCGTCTGTGGTTAGGGTCTGGGTGGCGTGGGGGTTGGTAAAGGGCAGTCCCTTGAGGTTGCATGCTGCTGGCCACCAAAGGAAATCTGTCCCTAGACAGGGTATTATGGGTATGACAGTTTCCACGTTCTGAGAATGTTGGCACCAAAGACTTTTTAAGTACCACTGAAGTTTCCTCATATGCAGTCTGGCATATGGAATAAGAAGGATGTAATAGGCCATGAACCCTAGGGCCTGCAGGATTTTCCTTGCAAACAGTTGGGTTCTGGTGGCCATTTGAGCAAAATAGCCTGTCAGATAGGCTTGTTTTTCTGGAGTGAGGAATGCCAGCTGGGATGCTGTGTCCAAGCTTGCTCCCAGGAATACAATCTTGACTGGGGACTAGTTTTCATTTCTTTTCGTTGATGGTGTACCCCAGGGAGGTTAGAAGTTTTTTTACAAGTGTCAGGTGCTGCAACAGCATTTCCTGTCTGCCTGAATCAAGCAGTCGTCCAAGTATGGGCATATTTCAATATTTCTCTGTCTGCAGTAAGCAATGGCTGGGGCCAGGCATTTTGTGAATACTCTGGGAGCAGTGGATAAGCCAAAAGGAAGTGCAGAGAACTGATAAGACACAGATCCTGCCCTGAAGTGTAGATATTTTCTACATGACTCCCTTATAAGGATTTCCAAATAGGCTTCCTTTAAGTCTAGGGTGACAAACCAGGTATCCTGCAGGGTGGGCATTTTGAATTTGGGTACCACCAGGAAGGTGTTGAGAATGGAAAGATCCAGGACTGGGAGCCTATTGCCCTCTTTTCTGGGTACCAGGAAAAGTCTGGAACAGAATCCTTGACCTATCTGTTCCGCAGGAACAAGTTGAATTGCCCTTATAGAGAGCAAGGATTGGACTTGGTTTTGAGCCTCTGCCCACTGGTTTAGAGGGAGGTCTGGGAACCTTTTTGGGGTTGTCCGTGAGTGGAAGTAAAATTTGTACCCCTGGGATACAATGTTGAGGACCCATCGGTCTTTGGAGATGGGAATTTAGTTTTTTGCATGAAGGGCAAGTTTTCCCCCTAGGAGCACAAGCAGTTGGGCAGAGGTGGGGAGTGGAGTTGAGCAGTCACTGGGAATTCTTTCCGAAAGGGGGTGGTTTAGCACTCCCTGCTTTAGAGGTGGAGGCACTCCATTGCTTAGATCTCTGCATACCCTGAGATTGTAGTCCTGGGGGTTTGTTTCCCCTGGGTCTAGTTTGAGATGGCCTTGAGTTGGCTGGAAAGGACCAATGTTTCGAGGGACAATGCCTACTGAATCTAGGAGGCTGTACTTGCAAGAATTCTCAGACTGTCTGAATAGATTTAGCTTTTTCTTCCATCTTTTTAAGAACCTCTTCTGCTTTGGTGCTAAACAGATCCTCCTTGTTCAAAGGAGCATCTAGTAACTTGGATTTAACATGATCTGGCAAGGCGTGCTCCTTAAGCCAAGCATGCCTTCTCAGTACAGAACCAATGACTGCTGCCATGCAAGATGTTTCTAGGGCGTCAATGCCACACTGCAATGTATGCTTGCTGACTTGGCTTGCAGAATGCATAAGCTCTTGCAATTCTTTATTTTTTGCACAGTTTGTAAAGGTAGCTATTTTTTTTTTACTTAAGTTCCATAATATGTTGTTGGTACTTCAGCATGTGAAACTGACAATTCAAAGCCCTAATGGCAAGATTTGCAGAGGTATATACTTTCTTACCCCATCTGTCCAAAGCTCTGGAATCCCTGTCCGAAGGGTGGGATTCTTTACCTGTAGTTGCCTTGATACCCTTAGTCCCCTGGGAAATGATCTATGGGTCAGCAGTAGGACTTTTTTGAAAAGAAATTTGAGAGTCAGGTACTCTGTAGTACCTGGTTTCCTAGGGGCAGGGGGTAAAGTATAAGGAGTAAGACTGGATTCCATAAAGACATCAACAACTTCCAGGACTGGTGGTATTGCTAAAGGCCTGTGTTGTGGCAAGTCCAGAAATTCAGAGTCTTTTTGGACGGAGGATAATCTTGGCATCCCCAGTGGAAATGCTCTCTTAAAGTATGTAAGTTTTCACCAAAAGAAAAATCCTCTGGTGGAGAGGCAGAGGGAATGGATTCCTCTGGATCAGAATCCTCATAAGCAGATAAGGGCGCATCTTCATAATCAGAAACCTCAGAGTCATCGGACTCTAGGTCTGCTGAAGCTGCTGGGGACTGGTCTCTTTCTCTTAGCAGGGGAAGGCTGACTTCCCCTAATCAGCATAATAAGGTCTTCTGCAATTCTAAGCATTTTATTTTGTGGCAAGGGAGCTGCATGCACTTTGGTAGTCTATTTTCTAGGCATAGCGCATACTCTTGGCCTTAGAAAAGTACAGTTTTGTACCTACCATAAATGTAGATGTCCGATAGGTATGCATCTGCAGTCCTTACATATGGGTTGTCCTGCCTCAGGCAGCCCTTCGGTCGGCCGGATTCCAAAGTCTGGGTCTGGCGTCGGCTGATGTTGCCCCTTTCCCCGACGTCAGAGCGCCTGGGGTATAAAAGCGTCAGCCGACGCCATCTTCCTCAGTTTTTCTTGCCCCAGATGCCAGGTGCCCTCAAAAGAAGGCTAAATTTTGGAGAAAATAATAAATTCCAATCATGCACAGCAATAAACAAACAAATACACCATAAAAGATAACCCCAGCTAGCTAAAATGAGGGATAGGTACCCAAGGAGTACCACTGAGGGGTAGGAGGGAGGGAAAACCTGACTGCAGATGCATACCTATCGGACATCTACATTTATGGTAGGTACAAAACTGTACTATGTCCTTCAAGGATGCATCTGCAGTCCTTACATATGGGTAGAATACCATAGCCAAGCTGGGGGAGGTAGGACCTAAGAAAAGGATGGTGTAGCTAACATGCCCTGCAGGACTGCAGTAGCAAAGCCTGCTCTGGATCTGGAATATAAAGGCAAGTTGTAATGCTTAGAAAATGTATGCACAGAGCTCCATGTAGCAGCTTCTAAAATGTCCTTTGTAGCCACCCCTCTTAAGAAGGCTGTGGAGGTGGCTGTTGCTCTGGTGGAATGAGGTCTGATGTTAGCTGGCACAGCTTTTCCATGAAAAGAGTAGCAGAATCAAATGCAATTTCCTATCCATTTTGAAATTGTTTGTTTGGAAATTGCTTTTCCTTGTACACCAGCAGCATATGCTACAAACAGTTGGTCAGTTTTTCTGTAAGGCTTAGTTCTGTCCAAGTAGTAGCGCAACTGTGTGAATGTCCAGGGTATGCAGAAGTTTCTCTCCTTTATTTTGTGGGTCTGGAAAGAAAGTAGGCAGGTGGATAGCTTGGTTCAGTGAGACTCTGGATACCACCTTTGGCATGAATGAAGGATTGGTTCTCAGAGACTCTGTCCTTATGGAAAATGAGAAATGGTTGTACTGCCATGACAGCCTGTAACTCAGATACTCTTCTTGCTGAGGTTATGGCCAGAAGGAAGGCAGTCTTCCAAGACAGGAATTGCAGTTCTGAAGATGCTGCTGGTTCAAAGGGAGGTAGAGTTAATTTTTTCCAACAAAGTTAAGGTCCCATGTGGGCACTGGTGGTCTCCTTGGAGGGTTGATGTTTTTTATCCCTCTTAGAAACTGCCTTAGCAGAGGATGAGAAAATACAGGTGGATCAGTGTTATACTCTGCTGAAATAGCTGATGCATGAATTTTTATGGATGAATAAGAAAGGCAGTTATGTACCATTTCAGCCAAGTATTCAAGGATATGTGGAATGCTCATCACTGTCGGATCCTGACCCCTTGTGGTGTTCCAGGTTCGAAATCTTTTCCATTTTGCTGAATATGCCTTTCTTGTGGAAGGCCGCCGAGCTTCCATGATGATATCCTTTACCCTCTTGGATAGTTTATCCTGGCAAGGAGTCAAGGTATTTTCCAGGCTGTCAGCTGCAAGGTTTTTAGACTGGAGTGTAGAGTTTTGTAATTGTGCTGTGTCAGAAGAAGTGGCCATTGTGGTAGAGGCCACGGTTTCGTGCGTGACATGCTCTTTAACAGTGGATACCAGTGTTGTCTTGGCCAGTCCGGAGCTATCAGAATCACTTTTGGTTGCTCTGTCCTGATCTTCAGTAAGACCTTGGTCATTAAAGGAAGAGGTGGGAATGCATATACTGTTAGAGCCTTCCAGCTGAAGGATAGGGCGTCCACTTTGTATGCTTGAGGATGGTATGTCCTTGTGCAGTATTTCTTCAGTTGATGGTTGTGGGGGGAGGCAAAAAGATCCATGTCCGGCCTTCCCCATGCTTGTGCTATCTGAAGAAAAATGTCTGGATGCAACAACTATTCGTGTGGATCCATGTTGTTTCTGCTTAGGCTGTCCGCCAGTACATTGTCCTTTCCTGGTACGAACTGGGAATGCAGCTCTATATTGAGTTTTAGGGAAAGTTCCCAAAGATTCATTGCCAACCTGCAAAGAGGGTAGGAATGGGCACCTCCTTGCTTGTTTATGTACCACATAACTGTGGTATTGTCTGTCTTTATTAGCAGGTGACCTTGATGCAGGAAATGTTTGAAGGCCTCGATTGAATGTATCACTGCCAGCATTTCCTTTTGGTTGATGTGAAGGTGCAATTCCTTTTGTGTCCATTGCCCTTGAATACATCTGCCCTTCATGTGTGCTCCCCATCCATGGTCTGAGGCGTCCGTTGTAATGGTTTGGCTGATATGAGGCTTGCTGAAAGGCAAACCCATGTTTGACTGGCTCGCTTGTGCCCACCACTGAAATTCTTTTTGGAGGCATGGAATGAGGGGGATCAAAGCTTCTAGGCTGTGACTGTGTTGAGACCACAGACTCCTTAGGTACCATTGTAGTTTCCTCATATGCAGCCTTGCTTGTGGAATCAGAAGAATGCAAGATGCCATGAAACCCAGGGCCTGCAGGATTTTCCTTGCAGTCAGCTGGGTTTGTGTTGTCAGATTTCTGAAATAATCCGGTAATTGTTTTTGTTTTTCTTCTGTGAGAAAAGCCATTTGGGTGATTGTATCCAGCTTTGCACCCAGAAATTATTTGTTGGGATGGGACAAGTCTTAATTTCGGAATGTTGACTGTGTATCCCAAGGCCTGTAGTAGGCGGATGGTATAGTTCAAGTGTTTTACCAATGTTTGTTGGCTGTTCGCTTGTATAAAGGCAGTCGTCCAGGTATGGGTATATTTGAATCCCCTGAAGTCTGCAATGTGCAATTACTGATGCCAGGCATTTCGTGAATACTCTGGACGCAGTAGATAAGCCAAAGGGCAATGCTGAGAATTGATAATGCTCTGAACCTGCAAGAAATCTGAGGTGTCTTCTACAACTTTGTCTGATAGGGACATGCAGGTATGCCTCCGTGAGGTCTAGAGTTACCAGCCAGGACCCCTTGCCCAGCATGGGAAGGAGTTGCTGTAAGGTCAGCATTTTGAATTTTGGCACAATGAGATAAGTATTCAGTGTGGACAAGTCCAGAATAGGCCTCCATTGCTTTTCTTTTCTTGGAACAAGGAATAGTCTGGAATAAAATCCTTGGCCTTGTTCTGTGTAAGGAACCTTTTCTATTGCCTTCATTTGTAGTAGTTTGGAAATTTGCTTGAAAGCCTCTGCCCTTTGATTTGGTGGCAGGTTTGGCATGCCTTGTCTTTTTGGTAATGTATGAAAATGGAATCTGTATCCTTTGTCTATTATTTGCAGTATCCATTTGTCCTTTGTAATACTGTGCCAATTTTCTGAGAATAGAGATAGTTTTCCGCCCAGAGGTGCTTCCAATTGAGCCCTGGTTGGCGGAGTCAAAGTCAAGTCATTGAGTTTGTCCTTGTGCAGCAGTTGAAGGTCCTGCACTACCTCTCTGGTTAGGAGGCTGCCACTGACGTCCTCTGTAGGAGCCTCGAGTTTGCCCTCTACCTCTGGCACGCCTGTTTTTGCCTCTGAAATATGTCTGTGTCTGGAAAGGACCAATTCTTAGAAGGCCAATTTCTGCTGAATCTTGGTGGTTGGACCTGGAGAAAATCTTTGACTGTTTGTACTGATTTAGCCTTTTCCTCAAATTTCTTTAAGACCTCTTGAGCCGTGGAACCAAATAACTTTTGTTTTTCCAGTGGTGCATCCAGAAGCTTTGCTTTAACATGATCTGGCAGTGATTGTTCCTTCAGCCAAGCATGTCTACGTATGACTGCACCTGTCATTGCTGACCTACATGAAGCTTCCAATGCATCATAACCACACTGTAAGAAATGGTTGCTAACCTGCTGAGAGTTATGCACCAGATCCTGAAGCGCCTTGCGGTCTAGGGGTTCAGGCGAGGATAGTTTTTTATGCAATTCATCTAACAGATACTCTTGATACTGTATCATATGGAATTGACAATTTAAAGCTCTCATAGAAGGAGTGGAAGAAGTATACACTTTTTTACCCCATCTCTCTAAAGCCCTGGATTCCCCCTTTCAGAAGGAAGTGGATTCTTGGCAGTGGTGGTTGTAACCCCTTTAGGGCCCTGGGAAATAGTTTCTGGATCGGCAGAGTGGCCCTTGTAAAGGTATAGATGTGAGTCCGGGACCCTGTAGTACCTGTCAGGTTTGACAGGAGCCGGAGGAAGGGAGTCAGGGGAAATACTAGACTCAGAGTATACATCTTCTATAACACTCAAAACAGGAGGAATAGCCAAAGGTCTATGCTGAGGTAAATGTAAAAACGTCCTTAACCTCTTCCTGGAATCAGAGAATTCCTGGCCTTGCCATTTGAAATGCTCTCTCATGGAGTGAAGGGTCTCCCCAAAGGAAAACTCTTCAGGGGGGGGAGGCCGAGGGGATAGATTCCTCTGCATCAGAATCCTCGTAGGGCGGAAGGGCCTCCTCCTGGTAGTCTGAAAGGGCAGAGTCATCTGAGGCCTCATCTGAAGACTGGGGATCTGCCTGCTCAACTCTGGGCCTTTTGCCTGGAGGTGGTTGAGAGCCCCTGTCTGGATGTGGCTGAGAGCCCCTGATTAAGGAGATAAGGTCTTCAGCCATACTTAAGATTTGTGAACTGGTAGTGGATCCCCGAGGAATAGCCTTGGGAGGGAGAGATTTTGGCTGTTTAGCAGCTTTAGCCAGGGTAAAGGCCTTAATGGACATGGATACAGGAGGCCTGGCTGCCCCACGTGCTGGAGTAGTTTTCAACAGAAATGGTGTCGGATATTTCCTGAGCACCAGTTTCAGGCAGTAATTCTATGACCGACCCAGAGAAGGCCTCCGGTACCGAAGTTACCGGCTGTGCGGTGTCGTCGGTCGGAAGCGGTAGAGATTCGGCTTCAGTAGAGACAGAGACACTCGCGGCAGGCCTAGGCGTGGAGTCGGCCGAAACCGCGGACCGCGTGTGTCGGTCCTTATCCTTTCGTTTTTTGGGTAAATGAGCTGTCGGAATCTCCGACGGCATGATATAACAGAATGTTTCCCCCAAAAAATTCCTCTGCAAACTCTGCCCGATGCCTAAGAGTGCATTTATTGAAAGAAGCACAGGCTGAACAGGCCGAGACGCCGTAGTCTGGGCCTAGGCAGGGTAAGCAGTAAGAGTGGAAATCCTTATGAGGTATTTGTTTCCCACAAGATAAACAATTATTAACTTTAACCGTTTGATCTGACATCGGCTAAGGCAAGAAAGAGTCCCCAACGGGGTACTTAGCTTTTTTGAAGACTTCGGTATCTGAAATCACAGGAGCTGGCCGACCAGCACTTGCGAACTGTTCTGCTTCGGGCACCTCGCGGCAAGACAGACTGAGGAAGATGGCGTCGGCTGATGCTTTTATACCCCAGGCGCTCTGACATCGAGGAAAGGGGCGACATCAGCCGACGCCAGACCCAGACTTTGGAATCCGGCCGACCGAAGGGCTGCCTGAGGCAGGACAACCCATATGTAAGGACTGCAGATGCATCCTTGAAGGACATCTCGGTAGTTTTAGACAGAAATGAAGTAGTCTGTGTCGAACATCAGTAGTGTGAAGAACTTCTGCAGAAGCCGGTGCTTGCTCAGCGGCTCCGGACCCATTCAAGGTAGAGACATCCACCAGTTCCATAGTCGAAGAAGGGTCTCTGTATAAGCCTTCTAATCCATTGAAGCGGGCTTCAGGGCTGCGAAAGCGCCTCACTGAGTACCGGCAAACTGGCGACTAGCTTAACGCAAGTGTCGTCAGCAGCTTTGAACCTGTGCGGTCTGTCTCTGTCTTTATCCTTAAGTTTTTTCAGAATATCGGTAGTCAGATGGCTTACCAAAGTCATTTCAGAATACGGAGATAGAGAACGAAAGTATTTAGCAACAATAAGGGCCTGACAACAAATGGTTCAGGCGTTGAACAAGGCACAAAACCGACAGCAAGATACGTTGAGGTCTGGGCCTAGACAGGTGATGCAGTAAGAATGAAAATCTCGGTGTGGTATTTGTTTTCCACTGGCAAGACAATTAATTTTCTGACATCGGTTAGAGCAAGAAAAAAGGATCCCCAACAGGGTACTTAGCTTTAGGAGACTTCAGGATGATTCAATTCGTAAACGAAAACTCAGGTAGCGGCTGACCGGTACTTGCAAAATGCTTCTGCTTCATGCTCCTCGGCAAAAAAAAAAAAAAAACTGATGTAATGGCATCGGCTGCCTGTTTTTATACCCCTGACGACCTGATGTCAGTCCTGGAGCGACAGCAACCGACGCAGAAATACTAAGTCTCTGGTATTCAGGCTGACTGAGGGCTACCTGCAGGCAGACAACCGAAGTGTGATGACCAACAGTGAAACACTAACATCTTCTGTTTTAGCTACGTGGAGAGCCACTATGTTTAAAACAGCAATACCGCTCAGAAGGGGTAGGTACTCCGTTATTCTGGTTTAATGGAATAAAGTGGGATGGCCAATAAATTTAAATAGCTGAAGAGGAGTGATTTCACAAAATAACTTTGTGCTTACTCACAATATCCAGTGAAAGATGAGAGAAAGGAGATATGTGGTCAGTTCAAAATAAGGAGCAGGCAACCAGAAAGACAGTAAAGTTTAAAAACACAACAGCAGCAGGCTGGAAATGGGGAAAATTTTGCGCGACTCAAAAGACAGGTGTTGTCTCTCTCCTAGTTTAAATATGCAATTCAAGGCAGCATACAAGTAAAACAGTGTAAAGAAAATAAATCAATATACAAAACAAAGTGGCAATGAAGCAATACAAAATACAATAAATAAAAAACAAACTAACCATTCCCTCACAGCAACTTGTGGCAGAGTCTAGGCGAGTTTTTCCAGTAAAGCACAGTTTGGCAGCCACTAGCATTAAACTTAGCAATGCCCTATGTCTAGACAATTCAAATCCTATGCCTCGACACAAAATAATGATTTCTTAAGTTACAACCATTTGCACCTCCCCTCAACATTTCTGACAAAGTACTCTTTAGGGAATTTTTAAAATCTTCCAACTAGTTACACCCCAAAAAATATTTCTAGTTACCTCTCTCCCTCCCATTACATCTCCAGCATTTCAGTCATCTCCTGGTGTATAAAAATACCAATGCAAACACTTCCATGCAAAAGTCCTAAACTTTCTGCACTTTGTTGCATACTTGGGAGCCATAAATATGTTCTCTCATTTGTCAACTGCCTTTCCAGTCTCTCTTCCCAATCTTTTCCAACCACCTCAGATTCTTAAAGCCAACAATCAATATTTTACATGAATCTACTAACAATCCCTTTACTAGCGACTTCCATTCTAGACTCAACTGAGCATTTTACTGGAACTGTTCTTACAATAAACACCCTAGCTCTTTTCTCTTTGTCTATACAATGTCAATCCCTGGTAGGGAAGCAGTCTCTAATCTCCAGTCCAAATATGCCTGCCCTCAAACCACTCAACTACCTTTCCTCTCTAGTTATTTACTCACAATGCCCTTGTTCTTTGGCCAATTTTCTCTAGTAAATTCCACTTCCCTTATACCTATTTTATATAATTAATCCTGCTAGCAAAATCTAATTTCTCCTTTCTTACGCTAGCCTAGTTCTCAAAATACTCCGTGCTACTGTATCACAGTTTATTCTCTTAAGGACCTACATCCAAAATCCTATTCTCTCTTTTCTAGCCCCCCCCCCCCCATTTCATCATACCTTTTCATTTCGACTTACAACCATCACCTTATGTTATGTATATCAATCTTAACTGTGCAGCTCAAACGTATCCCCTCAAATTAGGTAATTCTAATCCAACCTGCTATATGGGGAGTAGTCAAACTATTCCACGTAACTCTTGCCATTTTCTTTTCCCAAACAAATTCAGCTAATACTGTCTAGAACTTCTCCTGTCATTGACAAAAATATGCCCGACCTGTACATAAAACCAGTGTCAGCTGTCGAGGGAGGTAGGTAACACTACTACGCAAGAAAAAAAAAGTTGAAATAAAGACATTTTGGAAAAAATAGACAAATAAGCTACCCTACCAGCTCAAGAAATAGAATCTTCCATGTTAACTTTTAGGTGGCAAACACGATCTGGGGAGCTAGGGAGACTGTAGTGCATTGTGGAAAGAGAGTGGAGCTTGAGATCAGGATCCAAAGTCTTAAAATAATAGCAGAGCTGGATCCGAAGATTGGATCAGAGATCTATCAGTGAATAATGGAAAGGACATCCCGATCTAAATATTTTCACTGCATATACCTTATGATACCCATCCATAATCAAGAGATTCCAGTTTCTCAGATTTTTTTTTATCTTTTCAGTCCTCTCACTCATCCTTAGCTGCCATAACAGAATACTTTTTAATCTATACAACTAAATGCTTCATCTTATGTCTTCATAAAGATGGTATTGCCAAACTAATTCATGTGTGGGTACATAACACAGTTCATCATTCCAGCCGTTGTTTTATCTTCAATTTTACATTCTGAAAAGACTTGAAAAATCCAGGAGAGAACACTGGTTTTGTGCAACACAGACCATTTCAAGTTCAAAATAATCAACCACCATTCTTCCCCATTTTCTACATGCGGTCGGGATGTTGAGTCAACTATCTCTCTCAATTCATTGCCATTCCTACCAATTTTAAAAGTCATGCCCAACTCTCACAGGTCTTCTCACACAAATCTCTCCATCCCTCTGCTAGATTTCCTCTTGCCTTCTTCCTGATGTGCTCAAACTACAATTGGCTCTCTTTGACCCTCTCTGCAATTGAAGCCACTTTGGCTTCTGCACTTATGTCCTTATTTCTTTGTCTGTACCACAGTGTGCACCCTACCAACCATCTCAGGTGCTTCATCTCCATCTCTAGCTTTTCTCTATAGCTCAGCTTTTCCTGTCCAGGTTTCTGTATCATATAGTAATACTGGTCCCACCAATGTTTTGTACACCTTACTTTTCAGCTTCTTTGGCACTTCTGTCAAACTGCACTGGACACTGTCAGCTGACTGCAGCCTCTATGATTCTTGCTTTTACCTCTTCGTTCAGACTTCCACTTCCCTCAACCACCCCTCCCAGGTACTTGAAGCTGGGAACTTGTTTCACTATTTTCCCTGCTACCGCAATTCACAGATTCTTCAGATTTCTCCTATTTTCTGCCATTACAACTGCCTTCTCTGCACTCAGTTTCATTCTGTCTCTCCAGTTTTGCATTCCATTCTCCTATGCTTTGCTGAAATTGTTGCCGACTGTCTGTCTAATACCACACTGTCTGTATACAACTTTGCTGATCAGTTCCCTCCAACTGCTTGCTAATGTAGGCCATCACCAGAATGAACGGCAGTAGGCTCAGAGCTGAACCCTGATGTACATCCCCCATCCCACTGTGAACCACCAAGTCAAACTATTTCAGTCATTTCCTCCTTTTACTACACCTGCACCAATTCTACCAATATTTCTGGGACTTCAAACCACTACAGCACTGTCCAAATCAACTTTGTTGGGAACTTGTCATACTTTCGCCAACTCTAATGTCCAGCTGGACTTTTTCTTCACTCATCTCTAGCTTCTCAACTGGCTCACTGCAAACAATGGATTGATAAATATGCCCCATTGCTTACTCCCTGTATCTTCCTCTTTTACTTTAAACTCCATTTTTAATGTGTCCCACTCACTAAACTATCCCCTCTGAAATAATGTCTACCCACCTTAAATCTGAAATCATTTCTACTATCCATGTTTTAGGCAAGTGGAAAAGCACCAGTGTCATTCTGACTATTACCCTGCATTTTTACCTTATCTTTATTGGTATAAGAGTTGAATATAATTAATGGATGCTTCAAAACGTTCAATACACATGCTCCTCTGAGATGTAATTTCCAAGTTTATACCCATTACTGAACTCCTACTACTACCTTCACATCTTTCATAACAAATATTTCTTCAGGAATCTACCCTTGTTATAATTTTCCCTTCTAGGCTCTGCTGATACATCCTTACTGTTAAGGAATCAAGTGCCAGTCCCTAACCATAAACCTTCCTGTTTAAGACTAATTTTTTCCTTAAAAGTCTCTATTTCTGTCCATAACCCCTTAACACCATAAGTCTGACATTGCCCCCCCCCTGACACCAGTGGAGCACCCTCTAGCAATCAGTATTACTCCCCTTCTTCTTTGCCCCTGATACCCTACTGAATTGTCCACCCTGAAATCATATGTCAAATTCACAAGCTCATTTCTATCCAAACGTGTCTACTGAAGCATTGCCATTTGTACCCTACACTTACAATTCAATACTTTTGATTTTTTCTACACCTGTAAAGCAATTAACATTCCGTAACATGGAAATTTAGCCATATGACAGAAAGCTATTGGTCTCAACTATTATACATGATAGCTCTAGTCAAAGTGCATTCTCAACAATCAGCTTGCAGGCACATTTGTTATGCAGTTGCTTATCTTCTTTTGAACCTATGTTACATTTTCAAGACTTTCTGCTTCAAAGGAAACACTTGAAAAAAAAAAATGCATACACTAAGAAGTCTCCAACCTTGTAACTTATGAAAAGCGCACAGAATTGAGTATTTAAAAAAAAAATCTTAACCTTCCAGCAGAAGCAGTTATCTCTAGC
Organism: Protopterus annectens; assembly: GCF_019279795.1. Taxonomy (NCBI): domain Eukaryota; kingdom Metazoa; phylum Chordata; order Ceratodontiformes; family Protopteridae; genus Protopterus; species Protopterus annectens. The sequence continues at coordinate 492,272,027 of NC_056749.1, read as the reverse complement.
AGATGGCTGCAGCCAAAAGTATTATCAATTCGAAAATTAATTCTACCCATGTTAAAGCGCATGTTACAGCCCATGCTCCTGCTTTCATGGGCTACTTTTCTTTTTTTTTTTTTTTTTTTTAACAGGGTAATTACACTGTACCTTGTACATTTCATTCAGCAAAGTGTGCTCAGGGGGTATCGATTAATTGCTTGCACCCGCAAACAGATCTTTTCCAGATCGTACTGAGGAAAAGACAGCTAATACTATGGCAGATGCATTAAAGAATCTATGCAAATTTCACGTGGAACGTTTTCACTAGTTTCACGATTTTGTCTTCTTCCTGATCATCTCCATCTCTCAAATCCTAAGTACTCTTGGCTCTTCTAGTGAGCTCCTATGCTTTTTTTCTGTCGCTCTAAGCAGTCTACTCTGGAACAATGGAAAGATTTCATAGGCAAAGTGACTCTAGGCTTTGATACTGCCAGAAAAATTAGAAGCAGAATCTCCTCCTTGTTGGTTCATGCTTTCTTAGCCTTTTCTGCAGTAAAAAAAAATATATGACCCCCCCCACCTCCCAGATACAGCAGCAGCTTGAAACTCACAGTTGTCTTTCACCATTCACTGACTGCTGGGATAAACTTGCTTCTTTTCTGCCTGGTGTACAGCAAATAACTTTTCAACAAGCACTTTGCTACTCCCAATTTAACAATTTTCCTTTGTTAGGAGCACCTTTTCTTGCTAGTATAATTACATACCTACCAATACAGGTCATGGCTGTCTTTTTCATGGCCAGATTTGGATCACACACAGTGTGCCCCCTTTCAATTAACATATACTGCTGTGGAACACAAGTCCAGTAACTTTTTTATGTTTTAATAAAAGTAATACAGTCTGTTCTTTCCAGTATCTCTAGTACAATAAAGGAGTTTTTGGTTCTCTCTCTGCTTAGTCTTCTAACTCTCTGAAACAGCTCTGCTAGGGAAGCCTCATGCTCAGCCAGCCATTTCTTCATTTCAAACTCTGCGTTTTGCAGTTTTACCAGTCCATCTGAGCAGCTAAAGCTTCCAGATTCTTCTATTTTAACCAGCCTTTTGTCCACAGATACCACTACAATGATTCACTTATACTAAACATCTGTAGAGTGCAAGCAATCTTTTTCTCCTCTAACTTACTGAAAGCCATCTTCTGCACCAAATGAGAAACTTGAAATTCTTGCTTAAATGCTGCAATATTCCCTCCAGACACAGTTTTCCATTTTCCTTCTCTGTCTGATTTTCTGTTTTCTCTAAATTCTTACTTTCCTGGCATCCAGGCAGTTGAATTAGCCAGTGACGGAGTTTTAGCCAATTAGACAGGCATCACTGCACTCTCCTCCACATATTTGCAGTTTCCACACTGGGAAAAGTCTAGTCACTGTTTATCAGTGTGCAGCCATCTTGGAAAGCCACATTTCTGGGAGTGCTGACCAAATTTTTAGAAGCCTCAGGCTGAGTTCAAGCAGCAATGACATTTCTCAGACCAACAGAAATCCTCATGGACAAAAACAAGAAATTACTACCTTCAAATCAGATCCAGACATCCACAAGCAGGTGTCCTGACCAAATGACATGTTGAAGGGTTTCAGCTATGGAAGACATGCAAACAAGTCATGGTAGCCTCCTGAATGGTACTGCAAGAGGACTTGCAGTCATCCCTCAGAGATCAGACACCCTAGAGCCTAGGATGACCTTCAGACTACAGAGGTACACATATGCTTTCCAGGACTTCACTCTCAAGGGTACTTTTCATAAGGGTGCCAGGAAAGGACTGTCACTGCCATGGTGATCTATCAATGCATGCAGCTTTTTTCTGGGTCAGAAAATCCTGGACAGACATGGCAGTTGACAAAGTGATGACAACTTATACTGAACTTCTCATATTGTTTTAGGGGGAAAAAATCATGGCGTGGTCAGACATGCAGACGCTCCACTGGGAAGTTATGCCTAGCCTACAGAGGGAATGGTGCTAGGCTCTGAAAATTGGGTCAAAAGTCATGCTTTCTGCAGCAGAAGTCCTACATTGCCACTACTGAAACAGTGAATCAAACAGCAAATCTATATCTCTCAAAAGTATTTTAAACAGTTCCAGAACAATGGAAAATGAAAGAAATATTTACACAAAACCCTCACCTTAACCTTCATTGTACCAACACTAAACTTAAATGATCTTAATTGGGTAACATTTGTAAACTAAGTCAAACAAATCATCTTACCTTTGTCTACGTCTACAACGCACTAAATTACCCACTCATCAATGTGGACAAAAAAACAAAAGCTTTGTATTTACTTACAGACATTTGAGTACTGGGAAGTCCACCTCGGTAGGAGCCCATTTTCAGCAGTGGCCCAGGGAGAAAAGCTCCAAAATATTACAAAACATTTTAAGAACAATAATTTTACAATCTTCAAAGATACAAAAACATCTACAATTTAAATTATATCAAATTAAACATACGAAAACACTGGTTAAGAACAGATACAAGTTATATGACAATGATTTCATATTTAGAGAAATTCTGGCCACTTAAATGAGAAATTAAAGGTAAGTTAGTATAATACAAAACTGCAATATGAAGTGAAATGTAAAGCAGGCCTATGGTACACTTAGAGAAAGCCGGAGAGAAAAAAAAGTACAGAAGTGAACAGAGAGAAAGTAGGCATAAATTATGAATAGGTAACTTGTTCACATTCAGGGATATAGTTTATCTTAGTGTTGTGCAAGATCTATCAGAATGGTTCTGAAGGATGATGGGAGGTTACTGACCTGATACAGGTAAGGCATTCTAGGACTTAGCAACATGGTACGAATACAGACAAGGCCCAGCAGACTAGACAGGTTTGTGGACAGACAGAAGCTTTCGGTCACTGGACTGTAATGACTAAGTGGGAACATAGTAGTGTAGAATGGCCATGGCATTTGACAAATCCCCACTCGGTTATTATAAACAAACTGGGCACAAATCCTTACATCACCAGATAGAAAGACAATTTGCTCACAGACAGGACACATGGGTTATAGCGGGTGAAATTAGAATCAGCAAGAGGCCAGTTACTAGTGGTGTGCCACAGGGCTCAGTACTGGGACCACACTCCAGTTCAGAATATACTTTTCTGACGTCAAGGCTAATGAGGAAGGACTCAGTCTGCAGATGACTGCAAGCTGGGGGCAATCACTGAATCCCTCAACAATGTAGATGGCCTTCAGGAAGGTCTAAATCAGACAAACCAGAGTCACGGCCTAAAACTAAATGCGAAAAAATACATCATACCTTTTGGGAAGTCAAATATTCCTGCAACATACAACATTAATAGTACACCCCTAACAGTAGAATCAGAAGTGAAAGATCTAGGTACAACAGGACAGTAACCTGCACTTTGACTGCCACGTACCCACAGTGGCAGGAAGACCTGTGCATCACAGCTTATAACTGAAGGTATGACATCCAGAGCCAAGGAAGTTCAATCCCACTGTCCTTGGTCCTCGATCTTGAGCACCTTTCTTCAAACTTTTATCAGTGCCCCTATCTTAAGATAGCCACTTGAGGCCATGTCCTTCTCACTCACAAATAACCATACCACAAACACAACTAACTGTCACACAACTTTTGTAGCATCTGCAATAAAACTGCTTACTTCCATGCTTGGACAGCACAACAAACTTCTGATGTCTTAGCTGCCACAGAAACATAGCTTAAACCCAATATAAATGGATCTGAAATTCACTCAGATACAATATAAATAGGGGAGACATGCCAAAAATAAAACCTGGTGGAACTTCACTGTTTCATCCCAACTACTATAACTTTACCTCATACTTCAATCATAAAATTCCAAAATTTAGAAATGCTGAACTCCTTACCACTTATGTATAGCTGTACTCTATTTCCCAGGCCAAACTATTCTAGTGCTAGACTATATTTTATCCTGGATATAAATAATTACAAATGAAACAATTTTAGGCGATATCAATACAAACTTGCATCACCTAACATGAGACTTACTACCAGCATAAATCTCTTCAGCTTCTCACAACTCATTAAAGCGCCAACCACATATGACAATAATTATAACCAAAACTCAGTGATAAACTGAATTCTGGTCCCTGACCATAGTAACTACAGCTGCCACTCTCCCAAGCACCTTTAGTGATCATCTACCATACCTAGAAGTAATTTCCACATCTCCAAAGAACATCACTATAAGATGAGCCACAACCTAACTAAATTTAACAAACTTTCCTTTTTTAACACATTAAGATCTGTACACTGATTTGTTTAACACACCCTGCTATTTGATGCTGCAATATCACACTTAACATTTCAACAGTTTAGCTCCCCTTCACTCAAAAACAAGAAAAAGTCATGCTCCGTGGTTATCAAAGTAAACTAATGACAAATAGGGAAACCATGGAAAGAATGGCTAAACAAGTCATAAAACTACAAAGCTTTAAGCATCTCGGAAATAAGGTTAAAATAAAGCATATAAAAACTAAAAACACTTCTATAATGACCTATAAACCAACAAAAATAACCGTAAACATTCTAGTCATCCACAAATTCTCTACTTAATCCAGGAACCAGAAGCAACTCAAATCTACATCTTGTTACATCACCAGTTCAAACTACAACTACATTTTATACACATTTCTTTGAAAGTATAGCCAACCTTACCATAAAAAGCTCCAACCAGCACACTCAAAACTAACCACTAACACCATACCCACAACACTTATCTCTCAAAATATTTAAGTATCATCCTTATCTCTAAGGTCTACCCAACTTCTCAAATTCTGTAAAGTTCTCATTACAGCCAGTCCCTACAAATCTCATAAAAAAGCCCTACACAGACAAACTTAGCAATACCTCTCTGCAGGCAACCTTCAAGTCGAATATAAAACTATCTGCAGATGCCATAGCTCACACTGTCAGCATTTTCCAACAGATATATTACTGAAACATATATCCCAACAGTTAAGAAAAAGTCACTCATCCCTCTGCATAAAAGAGAATTCCACTGAAGTATAACACCACCACTGAAGTATCAAAATATCATCCCACTGCCAAGCTATCCCCTCTCTCCAAAATACTGGAGAACTGTGCTCATCACCACCTCGGTTATCTCCTCCATAATAAACTACTTACCACAGCTCAGCATGGTTTCAGGACAGTCCACTGTACCAAGTCAGCTATACTTTCCTTCATGAACACTGAACAGTGCTAGACACAGGAAAAATTGTATTGCTACTTAGACCTCTCACAAGCATTTGGCACAGTTACCCATTCCAAACTCCTACTTCGGCTATTTAAAATTGGCTTTTCCTCTATCTATGTTAATCGGTTTTCTAGCTATCCACCCAACAGACAGCAATCTATAAAATGGCAAGACTCTGTCACCCTACCAACCAAATATCACTGGTGTCCCCAAAGCTTCTTTCTCAGCCCCCTTTTCAACATTTTCATTAATAACTTTCATACAACCTTGTGTCAAATCTCTCTACACAGATTACTGCAATCATCAGTTCCTCAAGCAACCTATCCGACCCTACTACAAATAACCCCAAGAAGCTTTCTCATCTCTGGAAACCTGTCTAGACAACTTCCAAATTAATACAGTAAATAAATTTGTTCCACACACTAAATTCTTAGGCGTGACCACCGAAGAAAACTTAAAATTTGATCTCCACATCCAAAATATTAAAGCATGAAAAATTGTGGATGCTTTATACACAAAAAATTAAAATGATGTACTTACCATAACGACAGATCAGTGTTCCCTCATTTTTGCCTAGTCTAATATTTGGATTGTCTGATCCAACCAGATCAGACCTTGGCACCTTTTCTTAAAGCTGTGGATCAGAGCACCTCCGATTCCTCCTCTATGCACAATTCCTTCCTCTCCACTGAAGTACCTCAGATAGAGTTTCCTGGCACATCCCTAACTATTGTGTCCATCCAAAAGCTAAAAGATCACTAGGTGTCAAGGTTATGTGACATACTAATACCAAAAGTAAGGCAGAAAACAGAAATTTTCTCAGATGAGGTTTGTCCAGTAACCAGAAGCTGTCAGTGACAACACTGGAAGATTGAATGATGGAGGGATGCCAAAACAGACAAAAATGGGACAACACAGATCTACTGTTATGGTAACTACATAACTTTCTTATCAGATGATGTCGATTTTCATCAGATTCAACCTTTGGGACAGATTCACAAGCTGAAGAACACCCGTGTGGGATCAGAGGAGGATATTGCTGAAAATAATGGAACAAAAAGAAGAACATGATCTGGACTGAATGTCCTAGTAATGACATACAAGGGTATGGACTTTGGACCATGCTGCTGCTGCCCAAATGTCATCAGTGGCAACTCCTTTCAAGAAGGCTATAGAAGTAGCCACTGCTCTTGTAGCATGAGTTTTACCTGTGAGGTTAAGCCCAATTTATGACAAAGGAAATGCATCTGATGGCCATTTAGAAAGCATGACTTATGACAAGTTTTTACCCAAATTTGCTTCAGAAAAGGATACAAACATTTGATCTGACTTCCTGATATCCTTGGTTTAATGCAAAGAAAATCTGAACAGTGAGTATTCAGGATGTGTAGCATACATTATTTTTTGTTGGAGGATTTGGGGGAAAATAGATTGGCAAATTAATTGACTGATTTCGATTCGTTTCAGATGTCAACTCCAGCAGAAAATAATTTGTCGTCAAAGTCTCTGTCTTCACGAAAAACCCAAGTATGGTGGTTTGCAAGATGGTGCTTAGTATTCAAAAATTTATCCGGCAAATGTAACTGCAGCAACAAAAAACAGCTTTCCATGAAGAAAACAAGGTCTACTGAAGCTGCTAGTTTGAAGGGTGTTCGGGTCAAATCTTGAAGCACAGTCATGTTATCCCCATAGGGGAACTTAACTGCCCTTGAGGAAGGCTTTCGAGACTTAAAACTGTGGAAGCATCATTTTGTGCCCTATGTAAAAATTTTATATGCCTGCCACTTACACTTTGATGGTGGAAAAACTGGACCCAGACGGCATGGCAACACTGGCCATTGTTAGAACTACAGGAACCATGTGGTCAACTTCAAGGCTTTTAGATCAGGTAGAGGCAATCTGGATGGGTGACCCAAGATCTGGATTCAAATCCAACACCCATGGAGTGTGTGCCAAATGAGGTCAAAGGAAAGGGAACCAAACCAGCCAAGAAAATCACTCTGGTCTCACATGAAATGCCAGCAATGCTAGGAAGACTCCTGTCATATTCAAGATACTGATGTGAAGGATGGCCTCCAGGGGGTGACCAGGCACCTTGAACATTATTCCCTCCCAATTTACACCTAGCCTCAAAGGGAAGCATATATGGGTACTGTGGCCTGGGGATTGGTGGGCAAAATTCTTCCTTCTATTACTGATTAAATGGTCAGCAACCATTTTATATGCTCTCCGCAAACTTTCAGGAGATGAATCATGATGTGAAAGGGGTGGAAGACTTTGCAACCACTGAACTGCGGGGGTCCACTGTAGTATTCTCATGTGGTATCTTGCCAAGAGAACTAACAGAGTGGTACAGGCCATCAAACCTAGCAGGTGAAGAATCAACCTTGCCTGAGGAAGGGGCTGATGAATGACTTGAGGCCACTAGGCCTAGGGATAGTACTCTGGTGTTAGGAAGTTTAGCAATTTGAAGGACCATGTTGAGGTGACATCTGATAAACTACGTGCTGTGTGCGTTACAACAGACTTTCGGACCGAATGACAATAAACCCCAGTTGCTGTACAACATGGAGCAATATATCCCAGTGCTGAACTAGTAGATCTCTGGAAGAAGAGCTAAGGAGCCAACTGTATAGACATGGGAATATCTGGATCACTTGCAGTAGGAGATCAGCTACTACTACTGCCATAACTTATCGTGAACTGTGGGGCTGCGGTAAGAGCGAATGGCAGTGCCCTGAATCGAAAATGATTGGCTCCCAGCCAGAAACTCAGAAATCTCCTGAACTGGCTCTCAGTATAGTAGTAGACATCCAGGTAACACACACATGCCCTTCCTCAAAAGAGGAAATATGAACTGTAATGTAACCATCCAGAACTTTGTCTTATGAACTGACTGAGGTGGCTGAGGCTCCCTGTCCCTTTTTGGACTAAACAATCCAGAATAAACTCCAGACCCTAAATGGTCTCAAAGGACCTGCTGGATGAATTTTTCCTAGCAACCAGAGAGCTTCTGTTGCTGCATATTCCAACTGACTAGATGGAACATCAGGAATCTGTCTTATTTGGAGGATGAGGATAACAGTAAGAAAGAAGAATGAAAAGTCGCTGGTGTTCATCCTTAGCACCCAGGAATCCACTGTACTCATTTCACCAAGCTTGTGGGTGTAAGGATAAGTGCAACCCCTTCCGGACTACCTCCAGAGTGCGACAGTGAAGTAACTCCTCAAGAGCACTGGTAGGGGTTCTCAGTAGAGAGACTGAAAATTCAGGTTATCAGGTCCACCTTTGCTCACAGACCAATGGCCATTTGAAACGCCCCCTTCCCCCGCCCTATGGGGGGAGCTGGTCTCCTGGACCTTCTTGCCAATAACCTTGTAATTTTCTGAACCACATCTTACCACCCCCTTTGGTTCCAAGAAAAGGTCCTTTGAGAAGTGGATAAGTGGACTCCAACAAGACAAGGTTTTGAAGTCTTGTTCACTTCTAGTAAGTATCTCTTCAACCGAAGTGATGAATCACTGAACAAGGCATTAACGACGGATGCCTTTAAACCTTCTGCAGAATAACACAAGTGTATCCAGGTATGCAGACGCATGGTAATAACAGTGCCTGCTACCCTGGTTATGCCATCAGCTGCACTGGAAAACAGACAGATGGGCAGAGACCTGTGCGTAGTAGACAACTGGGAGGCCACTGTTTTTGTACATCCACAGGAAAGTTACCTGCAAGGGACTTGGTAAGCTCTGGTCAGGTCCATCTAAAAATGTATCATATGGAAAAAACAGTTCAGTGGTCCAAGTACAACAGTCACTGAAATATATGCTCATTTCCTGAACTTGTCCAATGCTCTTGAGTCATTTCCAAGGGGGTGGACAAAACTCCTCTAGTAAGACAGTTCCTTTTTCATGGCTGCCAGTACCTACCATGGCATCTACTGGTGGACACTTTGCTCCAATGCTTCCCGTCTTTCGCAGCTACCAAAATCCTGTTTTTTGGGGATAGGTCCTATTATATCTCGGTCTTTCCATGCCCACTGAACCACTAGGTCTTTAAGGGCATTAGTGGGTAGTACCACCTAGGACACTGATAAGCAAATAGCAAAAGCCTGAAGAAACAGATTCATTTGGTGAAGGTGTTTCAGTGGACCAAGCCCCTTGTGTCATCAATTCTAGGATGTCACAAAAGGTTAGAAATTCCAGTGGGAATCCTGGGAAACTATCTTCATCCAGAGAGATCTGCATCTTCTGTGGCAGTCTTTGGAGATTAGTCTAGGTGTTTGCTTGCAAGTCTGTTTTCTAGGAAATTGCCTTGGGGGAAATTTCAGGAGACAGGTCTGAACTACACTGGGAATTCAAGTGTCAAGTATACTATAATGCCCAAAGGTAATGAGTGTTACAGATCTCAATGAACTCAGTGTCATGTGATTCAACAAAAGTTGGGAATGAATCAAAGCTCAAAGGTATCAGACTTCAATCTAGTTAAATCCTGTTCAAATGCCTCAAAACCTGACATCTCGGAACCAAGGGAACATCCCTCCTATCCCAAAGATTGAAGAACAAACCCAACCCCTATCAGTGTCAGCTCCAAAGCTGTCATTTGACCCAAGATATCAAGAGTTGAAGCCCTAAGAGGCAGTGATGTTCTGAAAATTTCAGAGTAGACCACCACTGGGGGGGCATGTTACCAAACATTTGGTCCGTGACTAGTCTCATTCTGAAAGAAACTGAGTAGAGACACTTTCAGATGTTGATAAACCCCAAATTCCTAAAACTCCTGGCTCCAAATTTATTTTACATTTGGTTACCAGGAAAGTCCGACTGGACACAAGCCCTTTTTTAGCGGAGGCCCAGGGAGAAAAGCTCCACATTTAACATGTATAATAGCGTCCATGTACATAGTTACAGAGGTACAACTTATACAGATTACATCAAATAAAACTAGAATGGCAACAGCAAAAACCCTTGCATCAAATAGTGCTAAGATGCATTATACAGATTACACTAAATAAAATTAAAGTGTCACCAGAATAATAAAAACAATTACATCAAATTAAGCTAGTATACCATCATCTTTTCATTGCCAGAGGGAAAAGATGTGAACAGAAGACAGTTATACTAGCCTGAGGAGTCACATTTACAGATCCAGCTAGAGTCACATTTACAGATCCAGCTAGTTTGGAGCTAAGTTTTTAGAGACTTCCTAAACAGGACAAGAGATATAGTGGTAGAAATATTAGTGAGCAGTGTGTTCCATTTTTTCACTATAAAGTTTGAATATAGAGAGGCTCCAGAAGAATAGTTTGGCTTTAGTGATTTTTAAGTAGAGGTTTATTAGAATGTAGCACTCTAGTACTGAAGTAAGGATTATTAGGTTTTGTAAATTGCAGGGGTTTTATCTGGGTAGTACAGAATCTTGTGTGTTATAAAGGATAAGATGGCGAAAGTGCAAGCCAGTTGAGTTGCTTTAGAAGAGATCAGTGGTGTGCAAGAAGTGGACTATTGCTGGCAAACCTTACAATTATGTTGTAGCAGGGCCTCAGATTTAGATGAGTTTGACTTGCTGAGATTGGTGAGAATAGGGGAGGCATACAGAAGTGTAGAGATGAGATGTGTTTGGGCTATTTTAGCCCTGGTGGAGTTAGTGAGGAATTGTACATTTCAATATAGTGCCCTCAGCTTTTTATGAGCTTTCTTTACGGTGAGTGAAATGTGAACATCAAATTTCATATAACAATTTATTTAAACTCCTAGGAGTTTGGTGTAAGTAGTTGGAGAGATAGCTGTATCACTGTTAGAGGTGATAGAAAAAGTAGGTAAATAAGTGGAGTAGTTAGTATGGTGGAATATGAGAAGTTTGGTTTTGTTGGGGTTTAATATTAGCTGAGCTTTAGTAACTCATTCTTCTACAGACAGAAAAAAGGTCTGTCATAGTGACTGGAGTTCAATGAGGGAGGGAGAAGCGCAGACTAGTGTAGAGTCATCAGCAAATTGGATGACTGAGGCATGTAGAGAACTGTGGAGGTTATTAGTGAAGATGGAGATCTTGGTAAGAAACAAGGTGCACCAGGGATTCAGACCCACGAAGACCAGATCCAAGGGATCGACAGGTACCGGGTAAATAATGAAAGTGATAGATGGACCTGTACCCAAAGCGCCCAAAAAAGATGGCACCAGGAAAACCTCCAGCTGCATCTGTCTCCTCAGGAATCGCTGCATCATTTGATCAATGTACTTATCAGTAAGCCTTCTGGTAAACTGGAAAGACATCAGAGATCCCACAAACAAGGTTTGGAGTCTCATCTCTCTTGCACAGTCGGGGAGTGGAGACTAGGACTCACCAGCTCCAGGAGAAAATCTTGAGTGAGATCAGACGAGAGTGGTTATGGATCAGACTTCCTTAGTATTGCGTGCCACACCTAAAAGATCTGTTGGAACCAGAGACATTTTCTAGCCTTCCCTACTCTCCCTTCTTTGGATCGTTTTGGTCTTTGTACTTTTTGCTCTCTCTCTTTTCCATGCCCATTTTCTTACCAAGGGAAGTTGAAGCTGGTATAAAGATATTCCATGTTGAAGCTTGAGAAGACAACAACCTTGCCTGAGGGAGAAGCAAAACTTTAAAGATTAACTTCTCTTCAGTTCTGAATGGCCCTAGCTCCAAAATAGTCACAAATATCACAATTTGCCTCATGGCTGACCGTCCAAACAGCGTGCAGGTCTTGAAGTGGAATTTTATGTCCAAAAACATTACATTTCTTTAATGTCTTCGGTTTTGTTGGACATCAGCATAACAATACTTGTGCAAAATACTCAAGATTTCTTCTAACACTACTAAGAATAAGCCCTAAACAAAATTTGCAAGTATTTCACTCTCAGAGCTATTAGAAAAAGTATAAGTAAAAAATACTTGTCTATTTGTGTAACTACCTAAAAGAAAAAAAATACCCACAAGACACTTTACAAATTTAATAATATTAACCACTTCCAAAAACTACTCTAACATTACCAAGCTAGAAATGCTTGGAGAAGGAGAAATCTCTTTAGAAAAGAAATAGCTATCACTTATAAAAAAACTCAGAAAACACACCTGAAAGGTAAGATGGCAAACAAGATACTTCAGTGGAAAGCAGGGAATTATGGGTAAGGGAGGATCACAGCCTCAGATCCATATGTACAGAAACAAAATGCAAATAAGAAAAGCAAACCAGAGCAAGCAGATAAATAATGGTTAAACACAATTCAAATCCATACTAGTAAAATAATAATCAGTCAACATGGCACAATCCAATGAAGTCATATTTCCAAAATTTAATAAAAAGTACTGTTATGTACCTACCATAAATATAGATGTTAGAGTGTATTCACTGTTGCAGTCATTAGTATAGAGTTATCCTGCTGGCAGGCTACCTGCAGTCGGCCTGAATTCCAAAGTCCTGCTCCGGCGTCTGTTGCTGTCGCCTCTTCCCTGAAGTCAGTGCACCAGGGGTATACAAGATGCAGCCGTCATTTTCTTCAGTTTTTATTGCCCCAGATGTCAGGTGCCCCCAAGAAGGTAGGCAATACATAATGCTTATAAAAACATACAGTAAAAAAAAACAATACCTTCATCTGCAAGCAAATACACCACATAGGTTGTATAGGATAGAGAAGTATAGGTAAGTCCCAGCAAAGAAAAAGGGATGGAGGGTGGGTAACCTGGACTGCAACAGTGAATACACTCGAAGATCTACATTTATGGTAAGTACACAACTGTTCTATGTTCATTGTGTTTCACTGTTGCAGTCATTACACTTGGGTAGAATCCCAAAGCTGAGGTAGGGCGGCTGGGTCTAAATAGGATTATGAGTGGCTATGAGACCCGGCAGAACTGCAGTGACAAAGCCTGCTCTGGATTTAGAGTAAAGAGGTAAGTGATAATGCTTGCTAAAAGTGTGCAATGAACTCCAAGTTGCAGCCGCCAAAATTTCCTTGGTTGGTACTCCTCTGAGAAAGGCTGCTGAAGTGGCTGCTGCCCTGGTAGAATGTGGCCTAATATTCTTAGGCACTGACTTGCCATCCTGTGCATAGCAGAAACAAATGCAGTGTCCTATCCATTTTGAAATAGTCTGCTTTGAGATGGCCTTTCCTTGTGATGCTGCAGCATATGCTACAAACAGTTGATCAGTTTTTCTGAAAGCTTTTGTTTTATTCAAGTAGAAGCGTAGCTGCCTGTGTATGTCCAAAGAGTGCAGAAGTCTCTCCCCTTTATTCTGGGGATTTGGATAAAATGTTGGCAAATGAATGGTTTGGTTTAGAGCCACACTGGATACTACCTTTGGCATAAATGTTGGGTTTGTCCTTAGAGAAACCCTGTCCGGATGGAAAATGATAAAAAGGTTCCACTGCCATTAATGCCGGTAACTCTGAGACTCTTCTTGCTGAAGTTATTGCTAGGAGAAGAGCAGTTTTCCATGATAAGAATTTTATATCAGCTGTATTGGCTGGCTCAAAAGGAGGCAGTGTGAGCTTTTCCAAGACAAAGTTGAGGTCCCTTGTAGGCATCGGTGCTCTCCTTGGGGGTTTTATGTTTTTTGCCCCTCTGAGGTACTGCCTTAGCAGTGGATGTGAGAAAATAGGAGGTTTCGTATTGTAATGAGCTGAAATGGCAGAGGCATGGATCTTAAATGATAAGGATAGGCCTTTGTCCAGCATCTCAGTTAGGTATTGTAAAATCTAAGGAATATTTGGAACAAGTGGTTCAAGTCCTTGTACCTGGTTCCAAGCACAGAATCTTTTCCATTTTTCTGCATAGGATTTTCTGGTGCTGGGCCTCCTGGCTTCCATAATGACATCCATAACAGCTTTAGAGAGAGGTGTGCTGAGTGGTTATATTATTTGCCATGCAGCCAGATTTAAGGTTCTGAGTTGGCTGTGCAGGATCTGATTGTTTTGTTAAGTCAGAAGATGAGTAATTTGAGGTAAAGTCCAGGCTGGGCTTTGAGACAAGCTCTTTAGGATTGGGTACCAGTGCCTGCATGGCCAGTCTGGGGCAATCAGAATCATTTTTGGCTTCTCTTGTCTGACTTTTAGGAGTACCTAGAGAAGGAGAGGGAGTGGTGAAAAGGCATACACTGTTGGGTTTCCCAGCTGAATAATAGGACATCCACTTTCCATGCTTGTGAGGGGTAAGTCCTTGTGCAGAAACTCTGTAGTTGGCAGTTGTGAGGGGAGGCAAAAAGATCCATGTCTGGGCATCCCCATTTCCTTGTTATCATGTTGAAGACCTGTGGATCAAGCTTCCACTTGTGAGGGTCCATGAGGTTTCTGCTTAGTCTGCCAGAGTATTTTTCTTTCCTGGCAGGAATTGCGCCTGCAGATGTATCTGATAGGTCAGTGCTGTGTTCCACAAAGTCATGGCTTGCCTGCAGAGGGGGTAGGAATGTGTGCCCCCTTGCTTGTTTATGTACCACATAACTGTAGTATTGTCCGTTTTTAGTAATAGTTGTCCTGGCTGTAGTAGATCCTTGAAGGCTGTCAAGGCATTCTGTACAGCTAACATCTCTTTTTGATTGATATGAAGATGCATTTGGTCTGCGGGCCACGTGCCCTGAAAACATTTTCCTGCTATGTGCGCCTCCCAGGCATAATCCGATGCATCTGTTAGTGTCTGCCTAGCTGTGGGTAAAGTGAAAGGCTGTCCCTTGTTGTGGTGACAGGCCAGTGCCCACCATCGAAACTCCTGTTGCAGGCAGGGAATAAGAGTTACTATTGTTTCCAGGCTGTGGCAATGTTGAGTCCAAACACTTTTTAGATACCATTGTAGCGTCAAATGCAGTTTTGCATATGGAATTAGCAGGATGCAGGATGCCATGAAGCCCAAAGCCTGCAGACTTTTTCTTGCAGGTAGCTGGGGCTTTGTTGCCATAATTTGAAAGTAATGAGTCAGTTGCCTTAAGCCATCTGGACAGTTGTATTTAAACTTGCACCCAGGAATATTATCTCTTGAGGGGGCACTAGTTTTGATTTATTTTCGTTTACTGTGTACACTAGGCAAATTAGTAATCTTTTTACAAACGCCAGATGCTTTAGTAGAATGTCCTTGCTCTCTGCTTGAATACGGCAGTCGTCCAAGTAGGGATATATTTGAATTCCTTTTTGTCTGCAAAATGCAATTACTGGTGCCAGGCATTTTGTGAAGACACTGGGTGCAGTAGATAAGCCAAAGGGCAGTGCAGAGAATTGGTAATGCATTGAGCCAGCTATGAATCTGAGGTATCTTCTGCAAGATTGTCTGATTGGGACATGCAGGTAAGCCTCTGAGGGCAAAAGTAACTAGCCAAGCCTTCTTGCCCAGCATGGGTAGAGGTTGCTGCAGTGTCAACATTTTGAATTTTTGAACATCCAGGAAAGTCTTTAAAATAGACAGGTCCAGTATTGGTCTCCAGGCTTTGTCCTTTCTGGGTACCAAGAAAAGTAGAGTAAAATCCTTGCATGCCTGTTCTTGCTGTGGTATTTTCTGAATAGCCCTCATGTCCATGAGAGCAGAAATTTGTTTTTGTGCCTCTGCCCATTGATTTTGTGGCAGGTCTGGCATACCTTTTGACCTTGGTAGGGTATGAAAGTGGAACCTGTAACCCTGTGAAACAATATTCAGTACCCATTTGTCCTGGGTGATCATGTGCCAATTTTGTGAGAAAAGTGCTAGTTTTCCCCCTAAGGGTGCTGCCAACAGGTAAGTGCTTGGTATTTGTAGAGGAAAGTCATTGGGACTGTTTCCTATAAGGTTGTGATTTGTCTTCTCCGCCTTTGGGGGCAGAAGCACCCCATTGTTTGGGTATGTATGAGCCTTGGGGATGAGATCTGCCTCTTGGGCGTCTGTATCTGCCTCTTTGTGGCCTGTCTGACACTGGAAAGGACCAATTTTTAGAAGGCCAGTTCCTGCTAAATCTGGGTGGCTGAACCTGTAAGAAATCCTTTACTGTCTGCATTGATTTTGTTTTATCCTCCATTTTCTGTTAACACCTCTTCTGCCTTAACACCAAAGTATCATGCTGTAATGGAGCATCCAATAATTTCGCTTTAACATGATCAGGTAAACTCTGTTCTTTTAACCAAGCATGCCTTTGAATGACAGAACCTGTAACTGCGGCTCTGCAAGATGCCTCTAATGAATCAAAACCACATTGCAAAGTAAGCTTTCCCACTTGTTCAGCTGCATGCAATAAATCCTGCATTTCCTTGTTCTCAGAACATTCAGAGCTTGTAAACATTTTCTGTTTTAGCAAAGACATTAGGTATTGTTGATATTTAAGCATGTGAAACTGGCAGTTTAAAGCCCTTACAGCTAAAGTAGCAGAGGTGTAAACTTTTTCCCCCCATCTGTCGAGTGCTCTAGAATCTCTATCAGAGGGAACAGGGTTTATTGCAGTGGAAGCCTTGACCCCCTTTGGGACCCTGAGAAATAGTTTCTGGATCAGCAGGGTTTTTATAAAGAAATTTATGAGAATCTGGAACCCTGTAGTACCCATCTGGCTTAACTGGTGCAGGGGGTAAAGAATCATGAGTCAAACTGGATTCAGAAAAAAACATCATCAATAATATCTAGTACAGGGGGGAATAGCAAGAGGCCTGTGCTGAGGCAATAAAAGAAAGTATCTGAGCCTTTTCTTGGATTCTGAATAATCCTGGCTCTCCCAATGGAAATGTTCCCTCATGGTGTGCAGGGTTTCCCCCAAAAGAGTAGTCCTCAGGAGGAGAGGCTGAAGGGATAGATACTTCAGCATCAGTGTCCTCATATGGAAGAAGAGAATATCCCTGTTCTGAAGAGGAGTCAGAAGAAATAGAAACCTGGTCAGAAGAGTCAGGGTCAGTGTCTTGCCTAGGCCTTTTATCAGGAGGGGGGTGGGAGCCCCTGATCAAAGTAATTAGGTCCTCGGCCATTTTAAGCGTGTTTCTTTGGCATGGATGACTGTCCAGGAGAATGCTGTACTTGTTTCTTTGTCTTTAATGGTGTTTTAGACTTTGCCTCGGCTGATGAAGAGGTCTTGATAGTAAGCTGTGTAGGTCTGAAAACACCCTCAGAAGCCAATGCCTGCTCAGCAGCTCCAGACCCATCTGAGGGAACAGTTTCCGTTGACCCAATACCTTGAGATTCCAGAGGCCTAGCTGTCTCCACATGGGAGTCGGAGGCGGTCTGTGGCTGAGGTAGAGGGTGTCAGGGGCTGCGAAAGTGCCTCACTGAAAACCAGCGACTGGCCTAGAAGAAGCTTCGTTGGTTTTGAACCTCGGATGCCTGTCTTTTTCTTTGTCCTTGTACTTTTTATGTACTCCGGTCGTCGGTTGTTCCGACGGCATTATATAGTTAAACCTTCGGCCAAAGTAATGAAAAGCAAAATTGAACAGATGCTTAATAGTGCATTGGTTGGATCTAGCAGAAAACCGACAACTAGCAATGTCGTGGTCAGGGCCTAGGCAAGGAATACAGTAAGAATGAAAATCCTTATGAGGTGTTTGCTTCCCACAAGAAATACAATTGTTAACTTTTACTGACATCGGGCTGGAGCAAGAAAAAATTTCCCCAACGGTGTAATTCGCTTTATTGAAGACTTTGGATCTGAAATTCAAATTCGAAAATCTCAGGAGTCTGTGACCGGCACTTGCAAACTGCTTTTGCTTCGGGCACTGCGCGGCAAGAAAGACTGGAGAAAATGGCGTTGGCTGCATCTTCTATACCCCTGGCGCACTGACGTCAGGGAAGAGGTGACAGCAACCAACGCCAGACCAGGACTTTGGAATTCGGGCCGACTGCGGGTAGCCTGCCAGCAGGATAACCCTAGTGTAATGACTAACAGTGAAACACGATGAACATCAGCATATATGTTAACATAGGGCTACCACCTGTCCCTCTTTGAGCAATTGTGTCCTGACAAAAAAAAATTAAAAAATGGCAAATGTCCTGAGATTTTTAGGACAAAATTATTTCCTATATTTTATGTAATAGTTGCATAAAACAGTTATTCTGTATCTAAAATACCTGAATGTTATAAGAAACAGAATAAGCAACGAAAATTCTACAAGAATAAGCTTTTTAGGCAAAAAAGTTAAGTCCTATCCTTTGTACTGACCGTGGGTATGTGTCGGACTGTAAAATCTGATGTTTGTACCGAAAATGTCCCACTTTGGCTATTTGAAAAGGTGGCAACCCTAAACGGGAATGAGACAAGTGCTTTCACACCTATCCAGCTGCTTCTTCAGATCTAATGAAACAGGCACAAAAAGCTACTTACACACAGTTTCAAAACTCTTAAGGTCTCGTGACCTAAGCATTGGTCTTAAAGGAACATAGTCATTTAATCTCTTCCCTTTGTCACTTAGTAATTCCAAGATCCATTTAGTATCGATACATTGTTTTCATTTCATCACCACCACCTCTAATGCTTAAATTAAGAAGTTGTAGCACCAGAAATGTAAATTTATGAGCATCTACAATGGCCAGAACATGTTGACAATGCTTTCCTTTTACCATTTCTAGACGCAACATAAATGTGTTCACTTATACAGTCCTTCAGTGCTCTGTTTTACCAACACAGAAACTTTTACAAACAGTGCACCTCACTAAATACACCCGATTACAGCTTACAGTTTGCAAAAAAGTTAAATTTATAAATGTGCTTGGTCTAAAGATGCTCAACTCTTATCAGTAGTTTGAATAAAATTAAAAATTACATAAATTAGGGTCAGATCTGCTTGAAGCAAACAACCCAAAGGTTGAATCAGACAAAAATAGACATTGGATATTTATTTGAAATCATCCAAGGAATCACTATTGCCAATACTTACTTTTTACCGTCACTCCTAAATAAAACTGCAATTCTTATCAACCTACAAATATCACTAAAATCAAAACTCAGATCTTGTTACAATAAGACAGCTAAATTTTCTATTAGTTCCACACACTATATCAATCACTGTACCCCCTAGACTTTCAAATGGCTCAAACTACCACAGCACCTTATTTACAACTCATAAATGCTCATAACGTTATTTATAAACCCACTGCCTGCATTGTCCTCAATTCTGTTTTTCACAGCTATACTCATTCAAGATCATCAAGTCCTTTTACTGCATAAACCCAGCAAATCTTCAGGAACAAGCTTCTCCTATTGTGTTGCTAAAGCTTGGAACAATTTTGCCACTAACATGAGAACAATGCTAACACCCATGCCTTCAATATGCAATAAATGGCTAAGCAAAGCACAGTTCTTATCTTCCTCTAAACCTGGCTAACAGTAGTAGTTCCTTAACCCCTCCAAATTTTTCCTTTTTTTCTTATTTTAATCTTATTTTTCCAACATTGCACTTAGTGCACTTTGCCTATATCGCCATATTCCGAATTACTTTTTTTTCTCCTTGCTCTTGTCTTTTCTTTGTTCACCTCCAGACATATTTCTTTCACAGATTCCTAACCATCTTGTATCACTTTCTCATTCCACCTATACTTTATTAGCCTTGCACATTTCAGCCACCCTTCATGCGATTTCTCATATTTAAGTTTCTATATTATCTATCCTTTCTTATATATCTCGTCTTGTCTGCTCTTTTCCACATTTGGTTACCTGAATAATCCTGGTTTTGTATGAAATAATGCACTCATTCATACCTGCAAAGAGACTGTAAACTGCATCCTTAATGTCACCATTACAAATGGTAAATTATACTTTTGATGTCAACATTACATTTGACATACTTAGATATTTTTCTCCTCAGGACTCCAGTGAAACTGGGTACTATGGACAAACACAAATTTCCCAGTTAACAAATGTCAATAATGACTCCTCAACAAAATAAAACTTGTACTACACTCTGATGTATTACATTACGCAAAATAATAATTTTGCTGCTGCTTTTCCTTTTCTGCTTAGTATCTTGTCTGATATCCTTTATTCCTTTGTAGTGCTCATAATGTACTAAATCGAGACTTTTACTCTCAGGTACCCTCTTAACCTAGTAAATAAAAACGAATATTTAAAATAGCTAGTCCAACTGACATTAAAAATACACTACACCAAACATTTTACTGCCACTTTACATATTTGAAATGCACTATCACAATAGTAATTACAAGTAAATGAACATGTACCTCGCTTTCCAAAAAGAAGAAAACCATAGTTTTAATTAGATTGGCATTTGGGCTCTGTCTCCCTCTTCTTTTAAGCATACCATCATCTTCAGGATCTCGATAACTAAAAAGTCTGAAAAACACAACATGTACTTTATGCACAGTTTAAACTTCAATGAAATGCAGCACAGAAGTCAGAATATTGCTTTCATTAGCAGGGCACAGTTGTAGAAAAGCTTGCTTACCAAAATGGACTCCTCTGCATACCTACCAGACCTTTAACGGATGCAAAGTCAACAGATTTTATACACAAATTTTCTCATTCCAACTTGATTAATGTTTGGATGTTAAAATTTTATCTGTTCTGTAAAGTGTTTCTGACAATGTATATTAAAATTTAAGCAGAATTCAATAAATGGGGCTACCAGTTATCTAAGCAGGCCTTGTACATAAATTGTCTTCTTTGCAACTAATACTGTTTCTCTTTCACGGTTTCAGTTCAATCAAAGAAAGATCTTGGCTCTCTAGTTCTTTCTGAAATCAAAACCTGGACGCATGGGGTAAAAAGGTTGTGAACTATGAGAAAAATATCCACTACAGCATTCCCAAGATAAATATAATGTTATGCCTCTTAACAAAAATATGGGGTTGTGTTAAGTGTCGACAAAACTCCTCTAAACCCATTTTATGCATACATATTTACACACACACTATATATATATATATATATATATATATATATATATATACACACACACACACACACACACACATTTTATATAGGTTCACAGGTGTGTACTAGGCTAATGGCCCTGGAGCCTACACAAGCCTAGCCCAAAGAATTTACCCTGGCATCACGCCGCATGACCTTAGTTCCCAGTGCCTCTGTCAAGTACACCGACTGGAGCAATTCCCGGGGTAAATTTTCTACTTCCCATCCATTTATCAAGATTTCCCCGTAAGAAGGCCAGTAAGGTGCTCTGACATATATGGAAAGTCTATCCCATAGCATGGGCAGTCTTCTGGGTTATGAACCTGTCCCTCCAGCATGTTCTGTTGATTGCGGTAATGAGGTTGAGGTCTCTGGAGTGTGTGGTGTGGAGGGATTGGGATTTCTTTAGATGTAGGATTTCTAAAACAGCTGGGTGAGACATGGCTTTGTAAGTCAAGCAGAGATGGTCTCTAAGTAGGTGATATGAGACCGAGAATAGTTGGAGATTTTTGGGTCTGTCCACATAGAAGCACAAACTGAAATGGTTTCCTGCCCGTACGGCAACTGTACAGCTAAAAACAAAACTCAGCCAGCAGATCATGGCAAGCTGTATAAATTAGATTGTTTAAAGCACAAGACACAGACAGGTTTCGGCTCAGTTAAATATTAGCCTTCTTCAGTGTTAAAATAAAATGAAAAATGTAGGACCTTATATAATGAACACATAAATCAGTGTTTAGGCATGACTAGTTCCTTACAAATGTTCATTCAATCCATGTGCAAATAATGCCCCAAACTTAATTATCCATTTATTTTCCTTTGAACCCAAAAGGCTATGCGCCATCCAGCTTTGTTAGCGTTAGTTTTTGCTAAACATTTTTCTAATTCAACCAGCCTTTTACAACTAACTTTTATATTAACATCTGATAATGGCTTTGTCCATTAAGAGACTTCTTATTAAAATGAACAATCCGCTACTACAAGATCAACCATCTACCAATGATCCTCAAAAGACTGCAACAACTGAGGATACTACTAATTTGACTGCTTTAATTAATGTTTTGGAAAAGAAGGTTAGTAGCTATAAGCAGCTGCAATGGCAGAGACTTCGTTTTCTAGCATACCTCGAATTAGGCATAGTACCAAGAGGACTGCGTGTGCTTAAAATGCCCTCATATGGTAATACCTATGAGGAGCTTCTTGTTAAGTGGCAGCAGCTCAATTTAGAATTGAGTGCAAGCTATATGAAGCTTATGAACAGCTTCTTTGAAGACACTGAAAAAACCTTGCTACAAGAAATAGAAAAATGTGACAAAGATGTTTCAATACTACTTAAAAGTGAAGCATCACATGGTATTTATCAAGCATTCATTGAAAGAATGCAGTCACTTGACAATAGATTGGAATTAAAAAAGAAACGTAAACTTCAAAGGGACATAGATGATTATCAAAGCGGACATATATTTTCTTGGCGAAAACTGAGTTTAAATATTTAGCAAAACCGCTAAACATAAGCAACAGCCTTATTTCGCCCCATCGACTAAGGAGAAAGCGAGAATGCTTGATCGATTGGGCGACTTCGCCTGCGGGCGTATCCAATGAGAATTCAACCAATCAGCTTAAGACGCGAGCCAAATGCTACGCATGTAACACAACAACAAGGAGCTGAAAGAGCTAATATCGAAAAGGTAAATGAGAAGGAAGCTTGTAAACGTCCAGTAGGATCCAATGTGGAGATTCTACTTAATGCGGCTGTGGAAAATGTAACCCTGGATGCACCAAAAATGCCGATGATGACAGAGCAACACCGGGAACCAAAAGAGAAAAGGCAAACAGATATTTCCACTTTTTTACCGTTTCGCCTGCAACAACCAGAAAGGGTCCTGGTGAAGCAGGCATATATGGAAAGTATAACGCCAACTGCAGTGGAAAACTCACCTCAGACCCAAGCGACAAAAGGAAATACAGCAGTCCCAGAAAAAGCAACAAAGCACGCAGATAGATGGGAAGCCATCAATAAAACAAGGTACTTTAAATCTAACAAATAACATTTTACCAGATGAACAGTTGTCTATTTTAAGCAAAGGTTTGAAATTCATTCCCTTTGCTGTGGACGATGTGGTAAACTCTATTATAGATTTAAGACTTTTTGCTAGAAGTCTTATGCTAAAATTAATCTTTAAGAATTCTGTAGAAAGTAATGGCAGTTGTAAAAAATTAAGTCTGTTTATACCACAATTATCTCCAGTTATCATAGCATTCATTAATATTGTTGAATCAGAATTGAGATCTCTGTTTAGTAAATGTGATAAGACTAAGATGAAATACAACCTTACTTATAAAGAATATCTAGCTCTCAAAGACCTGAAAAGAAATAATGATGTAATAATAAAACAAGCAGATAAGGGAGGGGCTGTGGTTTTAATGGACAGAGTATATTATATGAGTAGATTTTCCAGTTTTTTATCTGACACTAATACATTTAAGAAGGTAACACTTCAAGAAGTAAAAAATTGTATAACACAAGTTAACATGGCTATTTATGATATGCAAATAAGTAATGACATATCAATTGATATATTCAACTACTTCTCTACACCATGTCCAAAGATCCCCCAAATATACGGGATCCCGAAGATACATAAGTCGTTAGAAACCCCCCCCCCGAGACCTATTGTCTCAGGTAAGGGCTGGATAACCGAAACTATATCCAAATATTTACAAATTACTTTATCTGAGCTACCACCTAAATGTGGAAGCATAGTGAAGGATAGCACACATTTCTTAAGGAAGCTTAAGTTATGGTACACAACAGCTTCCCCCAGCTTTATTTTTGTAACTTTGGACATAGAATCACTATTCACTGTTATTCCTATTGACTATGGAGTAGAAGCCATTAGAAGGTTGTTATTGTCTAGTACCAACAAACACCCTCGAGATGTGGAAAATATATGTTCTCTTCTTCACTTATAGTATTGACTAACAATATTTTTATTTTTGATGGCACACCATATAAACAGCTAACAGGAGTTGCCATGGGTACATCTGTTGCTAATACTTTTGCAAATCTTGTATTGTTTCAGTGGGAGAAAGAATATATTTTGAGTAATAAGCATGCATTGAATATACATGTGAAAAGCTATGCTAGATTCAGATGATTGCTTTTTCATATGGGATGGTACAGAGGAAGATCTTCTCTTGTTTGTCACATATATCAATAACACTACACAATTCTTTAACTTTAAAATGTGTTCATCTTCCAATGAGATTGTATTTCTAGATGTGAAAGTGTATAAAAGGATGAAACAATACATACTATGGTACATAAAAGATGTGCATACAATAAGATATCTAGATAGTAATAGTATGCACCCCCCACATGTGTTCAAAAGTATAGTTAAGTCACAACTAATTAGAATAAGCAGATTAACAACAGAAGAGCAGGTATATTTGAATGAGACATCCATAATGAAAGCTGAATTTTTAGAAGTGGATACTCTGAGACTATTATACAGAAAAATATTGATATGATAGTTGAGGGTAGGAAAACAAGCTATAAACCAATATTTTTAGAGGAGAATATAGATGCAGATAATGGTAATTTAGTGCCTACTAAAAAGGACACTAGATTAAGATATATAACAACCTTCTCAGGTTACTCTAATCAAATTAGTAACATAATATATAAAAATTGGCCTATACTTATGGCCATGCCAGAGTTAAGTGATATAGTAGGATCCAGACCTAGTTTTGCTTATAGAAATAACCAATGCATGAAAAACATGTTGTGTTATAAGGATTTTGACATAAGGCACAATGTTGGTTATAGTAACAAAGGGACCTACAAATGCTATAACTGCACCTGCTGTGCTGATATTTTTGAAGGGACAATATTTTTATACACCCATAATGCATAAGAAGTTTTATTTTCATGTTAATGCTAATTGTAATACCACAAAGATTATCTACCTTGCCACTTGTGTAAATTGTCAAGCATTTTATGTAGGGAAGACTATACGGAGGTTGAAAGACCGTATAATTGAACATAGGTCTGAAATAAACAGACAAATACAGACTAATGCCCTATATAAGCACATACATGAGTTCAATACACATACTTTTAAATTCAGATGTATAGATGCAATACAAGTGGGTATGAGGGGGGGTGATATAAATAACCTTGTAGAAACAAGAGAACTAGAGTGGATAATAAGACTACAGGCTGAAAATCCACCAGGATTAAATAACACTACAAGTATAAAACCAATACTAGTTAAACGCCAACTAAATAACTTATAAAATACTACTAAAAATGATATACTATGTATAACACATTATTTGTACATATTTTTATGTTTTAAACATTTCCCTTTTAAATAACTTAAAAAAAAAAAAAAAAAAAAAAAAAAAAAAATTCATTGGCTGGTTGATCATGTGATTTTAATTATTCCTCTATTTAAATGATGTAAATTTGTATATTGTGTAATGCTGATGAAGGGTTGAGAGCCTGAAAGCTTCATTAAAGTTCTGTGTTTCTGTGACCACTGTTGTTCTCATGAGTGAGTTTTGGCCCAGAAATTGTAGTTTATTTGGCCGATTGGGCAGTTTTCCATCTCTTTCAACTTGCTGGCTTAAAAGCTTGCATTTGTACTTGTTCCCTGCCTTTCCTGTAACTAGTCTAGTCCAGGTACAAATTTGCTGTATCCAGGACTCTTTGTAAGCTTCTGAGCCCCCCAAGTCTGTGTTGTAGGGAAGCCTTCAAGCTGATCAGTGGGGAGTGGTAAGCATTAGGGTAGCCTATCTACCACAAGAGGAGTGGTTTCTGGCCCAGAAATTGTAGCTATTAGCCATTTGGGCAGTTTATTTCAATATCTTTCAACGTTCTGGTTTAAAAGCCGCACTTGTGCTAGTTTCCCACCTTTCCTGTAACTAGCCTAGTCCAGATACAGAGTTGCTGTACCCAGGACTGTTGGTAAGCTTCTGAGCCCCACAAGGCTTCCTGTATTTGAGGAAAGCCTTCTAGCTTATCAGTGGGAGTGGTAAGCACTAAGTAGCCTGCCTACCATGAGAGGAGTGGTTCTTGCCCCAGAAATTGTAGTTTATTGACCATTTGGGCAGTTTGTCACTCTCTTTCAACATTCTGGTTTAAAAGATCACATCTGCGCTTGTTTCCCATCTTTCCTGTAATTAACCTACTGGGTAGCACTAGAAAGCCTTAAACTGATAAAAGCCTTCTAGCTTAGAAGAGAGACCTTGGAGTGATTAAGTATCGGTTTTCTGTACTTAACTGTTTTCCACCTAAACGCAGATTTTCTAACATTTATTGTAATTTAAAAGCTTGTTTTTTTCATATATTGTACTTATTTGACTGCCTGCACTTTTAAAAGTTTTTTGTTTAAATAATTTAATTGTTGTAGGCTACACACTGAAGTGCAATAGTCTTTTCTAATGGTTTGTAGTCGTTTAAAGCTATTTTTAAGTGCATTTTTTTTTACTAGTATTGCCTAATCTTTTAAAAAAAAAATTCCTTGTTTCCCACCTTTCTAAGCTAGCATACTCCAGTTTTCAGGCTAGTGCTGAATTCAGGGCTGTGACACTAGTTTCTGAGATGCCCATACTTTACTTGGATAAAAGGAAGTTTCTCTGTTCATCTGCGAGAGAGGGGAGCTGTCAGAAACCTATCTGTCCCTGGAGGAGTGGTTCCAGCCAAGAAGTTAGTAGTTTATTAACCATTTTGGGCTAATTTCTCTTTCATTTCCCTACTACAGAAAAAGGCATTTGCACAGTTTTGCACACAGGGAAGTGCTGGTTAGTTGCAGTTAAATTATTCCCAGCTCCACTAAGTCTCCTCTTCAGTTTTCCCTTGAAACTAGTCTAACTCTCAACATAAGCACACAAAAAGCATCCTACAGCCCAGGACTTGGCTCAGACCGAATAGCAAGCAC